>NW_016160273.1:26228-36338 GCF_001687245.7 Rhagoletis zephyria
AAGGTGCGGTGGGCGAAGGGGGAGTGGGCGTGGCACCTCCAACCGACCTTTTTGGAGAGGGCATGAACAGCCATTGACAAAAATGCAACCCCCGAGCACCTAGGCCCCCTATGGTTCCCTACGGACCCCTTAGAAAAATGGCCAAAAATCGCAATTTTTACTTGCGTCCACAGTATTTTTGCGGAGAATTCCTTTTTGCGTAGGCGGCCTTCGGCCGCGCTTAGGGATTATAACCCTTATTATGTAGAATTCTCCTTTCTGTGTGACCTAACTGGGGCTACCGCCCCAGTGATGTAACCTTGGGAAAGGATGAGGTAACTAGAATTCCCTTTCTGTGTGGTAAACCTGGGGCTGCCGCCCAGTGATGTCTATTTTGGTTACTGGGTGTTTTATAAAAATGTCTTGTATATAAAAATGTGTATATAAAAATGTATTGTGCAAATGAATATTTAACATATTTCAAGCGAATAAACGCAAATGAAAATTGTGCTTTTTGGCAATTTTTCTAAAGGGTCCCTAGGGAACCATAGGGGATCTAGGTGGTCGGGGGTTGCATTTTTGTCAGTGGTGGTTCATTCCCTCTCCAAAAAGGTGGGTTAGAGGTGCCACGCCCACTTACCATTCGCCCACCGCCCCTTTAACGAACGGCCATAAAGGAAAGCCAACCCTTTTTATGATTTTTATTCATGTGATTAGCAGTGGCAAAAATGTATGTATTAAATACGTATATTTATATTTAAAATTAAGTGATCAGTTATGAAACATATAAATCTTTACATGTTCTGTTAAAAAATATCTAAAATAACAAGCGAAAATCCCCAAGTTCTATATCGTAGCAGTGGCCACATTGCGTGTTTGTCACAGACACGGTTTATGTCAAAAAATTTGAACTGAAACTACCTTCTAAAAATTATTGTATCATGCTCCCATCTCTACATTGATAACTCGCGCGCAGTGTAATATACACAAAATTACATACCCACATATGCTCTCATAAATACTACCTGATAGATTTTATAATCTCTCTTGAACTCGCTCACGCACACTTATACATACATAATATATATATAGATATATTATATACAGTTCAAGTAAAGTCCAATGAAAATTCGTTTGATTTTCAAGATTTAAGAGGAAGACACTGCAGCCACAAACAAATGGATCCTCAACTAAAAAATTATATAAAAGAGCATATAAATTCAATTCCCCGGATCGAATCCCATTACCTCAGAGCTTCTGCTTCTAAAGAGTACATAGATGGTAGCAAAACTATCAAAGATTTATTTAATGATTTTAAAGTACAACAAAAAGATATTGGTAAAGAAGTAGGCACATATATAAGCTACTATAAAATATTTAAAAAAAAGAGTTCAATATTGGACTTCATCAACCCAAGGAGGATCAGTGTGATCTATGTATCGCATACAGTCATAACCAGGGAACGGATTTTTAGGACCTAAAANAGAAAACGGCTTTGAATTTTTTCAACACCAATTTGGCAAGAGGTCCCTGTGCTTATATAAGCCGCATGGGCATGTGTATATTTTTTAATCTTAAAAAAAAATTGTAAATGCTATAATCACTTTTTTAAAGGTAGAAAGGCAAAAAAAGGCAAATATCTTAAAAAAGGCAAAAAAAGGCAACTTCAAATGTGTATATATGGAATCAGGGAAAGCTTAATCGTGGACATTCTTAATCGAATATACTCTATCTCTTTAGCAGAAAAAAAGGCAATTTCCATAAAATCCGTTCCCTGGTCATAACAATGTTCTAATATTGAGTTAGAAGAAAAATATAAATCACATTTAGAAGAAAAGAATATATGTAAGCAGAACTGAAATGATAAATGATCGCAAAAAAGTAAACAATATCTTCAAAAAGGCTTGTGTATGATTTAGAGGCAGTTCTGCAATGTCCTAGGGGTCATACTTCTTCATTTTATTACAAATCAAAAATATATTGCTACAACTTTACCGTGACAGAATTGACTAAAAAGGAATCCAAAGTGGCATACGAAAATGTACATTGTTATTTTTGGTCAGAGTGTGATGCAAAACGAGGGGCTGTTGAGATAAGTTCATGTGTATGGCTCTATTTTAAAGATTTAAGCGAACAAAGCGATAATTGCTGCGGTCAAAATAAGACCAAGTATATAGCCTCTTTGTATTTATTTGCTGTACAAACATTAAAAATAAAAAGTGTATGAAATGGTAAAGTTTTTGCTCAATATCTTAGGCTCGCCCAAGTCAATCAAAGTTGGTATGGTATGGTTTTATTTGCAAATATGTCGTAAATTGCGCAAGGGGGCAGGCACCTGCAATAGGCCTGCAAATGTTTAATCAGCTACAACTTCGGAACCATAAGTCAAAAGAACTTGAAATTTGGTAAGAAGACATATCTATGGGAGACGCTTATAGTAAGGTGTATATAAATGAGTTTATACAAGGGGGCGTGGTACATCCCTTGGGAGTGGAATTTTGTTTCAGCTATAACTTCGGAACCATACGTCGCATGAATTTGAAATTTGATATGAGGTCATATCTATGGTAGGTGCTTATGGTAAGGCTTATATAAATGAGTTTATAAAAGGGGGCGTGCCACATCCAGTAGGCTTTGAAGTTTAAATCAGCCATAACTTCGGAGCCATAAGTCACATGAACTTGAAATTTAGTATGTAGACATATCTATGGTAGGTTCTTATATTAAGATATAAATAAATGACTTTGTTGAAGGGGACAACTTTTAATCAGCCATAACTTCGGACCCATAAGTCACATGAACCTGAAATTTGGTACGCAAACATATCTATGGTAGGTGCTTATAGTAAGGTATATATAAATGAGTTTGTAAAAGGAGGCGTAGCACATAACATGGGCGTTTCTTCAGCCATAACTTCAGAACCACAAGTCACGTGACCCCTTTAATTTCTTCTGATATGCCTTTGCAATTTAAAAAACTTCAGTTTCCAGTTCGCTTAGCTTTTGCAATGACAATAAACAAGACTGCCTTAAAATAAAACCCAACTCATTATCGATAATAAAATGTATGTTAATTGCATTGGAAAATGCATCTATGTTAATAGATGTTTTGAAGTACTAAAAACATGCTGTGGAATAATATTAGAGTTATTATTCGTAAGAAATTAGATAGTTAAAGTTTAGTTATTACAATAAAACGTTGGTATTTATCAGACAACAGCATGAGTTTACTCACTTCCATCTAAACAGTATGTACTCATTGCTGTGAACTCTATAAGGTTAGTGAGAAACACCGTACAAACAGTGAGATTCCTAGTTAGTTTTGAAATCAATGTTTAGCTGCAGTGTACTCATTTGATTTCAAATATGGCATTGATATACTCTTTCCAAATCAAGTCAAGCGAGTGAAAAATGCTGCTATGAAAAGCAGAGAATACGACAATTTTGAAAAAAAAAAGGATATTGATGAAGTATTTTTTTAAATATATTAGTTTTACTAAATTATTTAGTTATGCACCTGACGTACATTTATTTAACTAGTCTACAAAAGAAATGCAATGTTACCTCAGAAGACATCGGCTTTATAAGGGACTTGAAAAATAAGTTGTTTTATTATTTAAAAAAGTTGCTGTTGAAAACTAACAGATTTGCACAAAATTGTGCTTTTTTATACCCGCCAGCAAAAGAGCTCAAGAATTTTACCGAATCTGAGCAAAGATACACAAAAGATAAATGTTTACAAATTATGAGAACGTTAACTGAGAATTCTGACAGTACAACGGAACTACAAATTGCGGATACACCTTTGTTACCTTCAGACAACTTTGAGCTGTTTTCAGGTCTTCTTAACCAACCTACCTTTGTGAGCAGAACTGATAAAGCTACTGCAGAGCTGCGGCGATATGAAAATATTGAGGTATATTTTCATACGGGCTTCGATATAATTAATTGGTGCGAGGTACACAAATGCATAAACTCAGTCGTAGAGTAATAGCCACTCCTTCAACTAGCGCATCGTCAGTTTTTTCTTCTGCTGGAAATGTTATTTCTGACAAAAGATTCCACCTTTTGCCAAATGATGATGCCCTTAATCAGTTGATATTTTTGAATTATAATATGCAGTTAGGAAACCTATAAAATTAACAAAAATTGTGTTTACAAATCGTCGTTTAAAGTGCAAAACCGCGTATCAACGAAATGCAAAACCGCGTATCAGCAAAATGCAAACCCGCGTATGTGAAGTTGTAAATATTATTTTCTAGAGCGCAAAAACGCTCATATTTGAAAACGGTTCTCTTTTTTATAAAGCAATCGCATTTCTGGCTAGTATATTTCAGGACGAATGGTTAAGGATTGAGCCAAGAGCTTGAGTGAGCAAATCCAATTTTTGGCAGCTAATGCCAGTTACGCGGTTTTGCAGAATGACGATACGCGGTTTTGTACTTTAAACGACGAAATGTTTTTTCTTTGATACTTTCATTACAGCAGTTATGCCATGCACTTGTTTCTCAAATCAAGCACTTGTTATTTGAATCGAGCACTTGATTGCGTGAATTACTCACTAAACCGACAATGTTTTTTCAATTGTTGTTTGGAAATAAATGAGTGCGAGTGTGTGCAGATGTGAAAAGAAAGCGAGTGACTTAAAATGTAATTTGAGTGTATCCATGCAGCTCTCTGGTATTTATACTATTATTTAATTTATTGGAGATATTTTAATATAAATAAAAAGACATGATGTGCCAAAAACCTATTATTGCTTTTCATTCCATAGCACCCCAGCTATACAACTATTCTACCCGCGGGAAAAAGCTAGTTTTACATAAAAAAAAGGGTTTATGCAGTACGCTGACGTACATTTAAATAATTTCGAATCCGCAAAATCTGCTTTTAAATCATGTGCAATATTTTTTTCTAGCCGTGGAAATTATGAAATATTCGTTTTTTGAGATCATGAATAAAGAGACGTTGTTTATCTTCAAAACTTAAAATAATTTGCGACAAATCAAAAACATTTTTATTCTCTCCTTGTAGAGCCAAATTCAAGTTTTGCAAATGTTCCTTCAAATCGCTAAAGAACATTAAGTCAGAGAAAGCCAATTTTCATTCTCCAATTGCGGGTAATGTTCCGATCTCAATTTGCGTATGTGTGTATAAAAAGAATAAAAAACAACACAATGGAAAAGAATGTCCAGCAAAGAAGTATGTATTTTAAAAAGTAACAAGTAAGAGCAGCGCTGTCTTCGGCTATGCCGAAGGCTTCATACCTTTCATAAACATCTGCAAATTTTACATTGACAGATTACTGCTTTTGAATACATCTAAATACATCGATAGAGGAGTTACATACTTATATAAAAAATCGCATCTAAACAATCAGAGGTATGGAAGATATACCTTATATTAGCACCAATCTAAGTGATTATCACTGCTATGTGAGCGGTATGTAAACCGGTAACACAATTTATTGGGTTTAGTTTCCTACATAAAGGAGATATATCGCAAAAACTGGTATCTGAACAATCAGTGATATAGGAGATAAAGCTTATACGGCATAGATTTTGACGATTTTCTCAGTAGACTTTGTATTATTATTTATAAAATATCTTACAAAATATATCGGTTTTAGCTGTTCAAATAAAGGAGTTTTACAGTAAAATCCCATATCTGAACAATCAGATGTATGGAAGATACATATACAGTTACTGACCATAAAATAGAATCAAGTCGGTTGTTCCGAAACAATCAGCCGGTTTTTCCTCTTTGCTATATATTTCCGCTAACTTTCGTCTGTAATCGAATTAGTACACTATTTATCGTTTAAGATGTCATAATGGCAACACTTTTTCGTTTTACTGTTATGTTTATGCTTAAAATTTGCAAGTGTGTACTTTGACTATTGTGGCAATAAAATAGAATCAAAAAAGGAAACAAGCAATTCGAAGTGATTTTTGGTGCGTAAACTGTATTGTAAGTTATAAATTGGCGTATTTAAACAATTCTTAATGAAATTTGCGTTAATTTAGGAAAAATGGGTTGCGGAAAGCACCTGCAGAAGAACGTAAACACATACAAAATTTGCAAAAAAAATGGTTTTACGCAAAGGGAAATCGCAAAAATTATTAACAGATCACAAAAATTTGTGTTTACTGCTCTATCTCCTCCAACAGAATGCAAACTGAGAGGCCGACCACGCAAAACAACGCCAGCGGACGATAATTTCATAGAGAGGTTATCAAAACGCGATCCCTTCAAATTGGCTGCGGTCATTCAAAAGGAAATAAATGTGGAAATATCTTCAAGAACTGTTGCTCGTCGTCTTGTAGAAAGGAATCTATTCGGCAGATTGTCACGAAAAGTCCCAATGTTGACAAAAAGACAGAGACTTAATCGAGTAACTTTTTCGAGAGCTCACTTTAATTGAAGTGGCGAAATATTTTATGGTCTGACGAATCTAAAGTAAATACGGTGGGCAATGATGGAAAAGTGTGGGTCCGACGTCCAAAAAATGCAGAAATGAATCCCAGGTACACAACAAAACCATTTAAGCATGGTGGAGGGAATATAATGATATGGGGATGTTTTTCGTGGTACGGTGTCGGACCGCTGTTTTGGATTCGGGAAAATATGGACCGTTATCTTTACCTTAGAATGTTAGAAGATGTTATGCTACCTTATGCCGAATGGAATATGCCATTGATTTGGCAGTTTCAACACGACAATGACCCGAAACATACTTCGGGTCTTGTAAAAACGTGGTTACAGAGTCGTGGAATCGATGTGATGGCGTGGCCTTCACAATCGCCGGATTTAAATCCAATAGAGAACTTGTGGAAGATTGTGAAGGAAAAGCTTGGGCCCTCTAAATCAAAGAACAAGGAGGAACTTTGGCAAAAAATCCAGGAAGCTTGGTATTCCATACCAAAGTCGATCTGTGAGGCCCTAGTAGAATCTATGCCGAGAAGATGCAGTGCTGTACTTGCAAATAACGGGTTTGCTACCAAGTTTTAATACTGGATCATTTTTTGAATGGAGTTTTTTTTTGCAATTTTTGAGTTTTATTTCTATGATTCTATTTTATTGACAATTGAATTCCATGACTGTTTACTTTAAAAGATTTTAATGACATTATTGCAATAGCTGTTCATGTGTTTTTGAGTTACTTATATGTAAAATTAATAAAAGCAACTAAATACATGTTTTGAAATGGTTAAGAAATGTTTAGTACATGTTTTTGGCAAATATCTATGGGAAGAATGTTTGATTCTATTATATTGTCCATAACTGTATGTTATAGTCACCCGATCCTTGTTATTTTCACTGTAAGTATTCAGTTAATAATGAGTGAAAATTGTGCGAAATTTCATGTTCCTAGCTGCATTAATGGAGGAGTTATGATAAAAGACCTCATATCTGAACAATCAGTTGTATGGGGGCTGCAGGTTATAGTGACCCGATCTTTATTATTTTCACTGTAAGTATTCTGTTGATGAGTGAAAACAGCGCGAAATTTCATGGTCCTAGCTACATAAATGGAGGAGTTATAACGAAAAATCTCATATCTGAACAATCAGTAGTATTATCAGCTATAGGTTATAGTTACCCCATCTTTTTAATTTTCACTGTAAGTTTTCTGTTTATAATTATTGAAAATTGATAATTATCGAAAACTGAGAGACTAGATTGCATACAAACAGACGGACAGACAAACAGACGGACAGACGGACATGGCTAAATCGACTCAGCTCGACGTTCTGATCATATAAGTATACATTTTAATGGGTGTATCTCTTTTTATTCTGGTACTTACAAACATCGGACCAAAGTTATTACACCATTTCATGCTCATGAAAGGTATAAAAAGAGCCAAAATGTTCTAAGCAAAGATAAAGTAAAAAGAGCCACACTGTGCTACTCAAAGAGCCGCGTTTGCCCACCGTTGCCATATGCCTTTGTGAGTTTTTATTTTGAGAGCGGTTAACCGGCGACCGCTTCACCATCGTCCGCTGCAATTCTGGGTAGAACTTTAAAATGGGAATACAAATTGTATAGAGAATTATACACCGATTTCTAAGCTCACTGCTGTCTCAAAACTGTTCGAGTCCATAATTAAGACAAAATATATTCTGCTGTTAAATATTTATTATATCCTAGACAACATGGGTTCGTTCCGGGTAGATCTACGGTAACCAATTTAGCTGCTTTTACAGATGACTGTTTGAAACCATTCAAAAGGGATTCCAAATTGACGCATATACACCGATTTTTCTAACTCCTTTGACAGGGTGTCTCATCGAATGTTGATAGCTAAACTTGAAGGTCTAGGCTTTCATTCTGAGTTTCTGGAGTGGATCACATCCTATCTGGATAATAGACGCTGTGTCGTTTGTTTTGATAATCTATCGTCTTATTCCTTTGTTTCCTCCTCTGGTGTTTCCCAGGGTAGTGTCTTAGGCCCCGTTATTATTTGCCCTTTTTATTAACGATATTTCCTCCTGTTTTTTTAGGTGTAATTTCCTTCTATATGCGGCTGACCTGAAGATATATTATGAAACCAAAAGTCTAGAGGACTCATTCATTCTCCAGGGTGAGCTTGATAATTTGTATAGTTAGTGTTCGCGTAGTCGTTTGTTCCTCAATATGGCTAGTATTGTTCTTACGTCTTACTCTTTTTCAAATGTCCCGCTAAAATCAATTACTGTTTATTTTGACTCCAAGCTCAACATCACTACTCACTTAAACTTTATTGTTTCCAAATCGTTCGCGATGTTGGCCTTTATTCGTCGTAATTGCTCTTCATTTTCCGATCCTTATACTCTCAAACTGTTGAACGCGTCTTTAGTTCGGTCGAGGTTGGAATACGCTGTATTTGTTTGGAAACCCATTCATGTGAACAGATTGGAGTCTGTTCAGAGGGCTTTTATACGCTTTGCGCTGGATGAAATTTGTAGACCCTATTCCGTCCTATCATTCTCGTTGTTTTTTATTGATAAATCTCATGTCCTTAGAATCCAGGCGTACTCTGCTGTCGACGTGCTCTGTCTTTGATATAATTGCAAGCCCGCACCTCCTTATTAAAATAAACAATATTCGATATTTTTTTTTTATATGGAAACATGTACCAAACTTTCAACAAACAAATCTTCCAGAAATTAATGGTAAGTCCTAGCATCCTCAGACGTACACTTTATTGTACTAAAGAATGTGCTAAAAAGCTGCATACTCAACTTTTTTCTAAAGAGTGTAAATAAAAAGTGCAATATTTGAATGAAATTTTGCAGAATTTTCTTTAATTTTGCACAGAGGTTTGGAACTCTGATTTTTGGTGTTTTTGTTGTAGAATTAACCATATAAAAAATTTGCGAAAAATAAAATATTTAAAACATAGTTGCCTGTATTGTAAAAAATTCACTGTACCTAAACTTTACTGACTGACTGTATGTACTCCAATTCATTCCCAATATTTTGGTTTTGCCTTTGCTTCAAAGCTACACAGCTCTTCAACGTTTTGTTTTATTGAAACCTGCAAGTTTCTGCTAGTAAAATTTTAATTTTAACAATTTGCAGCTCTGCCATGTTGTCACGCTCCGTTTTGGCTTTCTCTTGCAAGTTTTTTAGGGATATCGAACGATTTTCCAGTAAAACTTCGCAAGTTCCAGCAAAAGCCAGAAAAAAAAAAAATGAAGTTAAGCAGTTTCCAAAGCTAACTCCTTCAACGAGCGAAAATAAATTTATTTTAGTAATAATCCTTAATCCTTTATATCCTTAACATATATAATATTATAAATCCGAAAGTGAGTTTGTTTGTTTGCTACGCTTTCACGCTTTAACTACTCAACCGATCATCTTGAAATTTTGTACACTGCTGCCATTTAGCCCAACTTAAAATATAGGATACATTTAATATCTATTAGACAAACAGAACTTTTTTACTGCATTTCTCAGGAAAAATTTTTGATAGATTACTGGAACTTGGTATGTAGATATATAAAATCATTACCTACGCATGTATGAGGGCTGCCACCTTTTAAAAAAATTAAATTCAACTTCAATTAAGGGAGTTATTTATTTGAAGATTATATTAAAAAATGGATGTCAAGTGGCTTAAAAAAGTTGTAGTTCGAATATATTT
>NW_016160273.1:36394-67264 GCF_001687245.7 Rhagoletis zephyria
TTTTTTTTTATATGGGAGTTGAAGTCGGTTATTTTTTTGCTAAAAATTACTTGTTAACAATTAAGTTCAATTATTTGAAATCAAATATTACAGTAAAAAACGCGCAATGGTTCTGGCGGTTGATTTATCGGTGGTGATTTGAGATTTACCCTTGCACAACTCAACCCTAGTTTCTCCGAATGAAGCTTTAACGCATAATAATACTGGCAAATCACATCCATTGGGCCAATCGTAACACACAAGAGTTCGATATACTCAGTGGTGCAACTGGTCGATTTGATCTGACATTCACGGCACCTTTTCTATTCGATTATTCGTAATGATTCCACCGCCACCTAGGGCTGCCAGTAATAGAATTGACTTGACCGTTACCAATATATATTTTGAATATTAGCCAAAGTGGATCATAAATAAGATTTTTAGTAATAACTTAACTCCAGCGCCAACTGGCGGGTGAAATTGTTAAACTAAACTTTCCAGAGAGCCGCTCAAAAGCACACAAAAACTTCGTTAAAATCGGTCCGGCCATTTAGGAGGATTTCACTCACAAACACACATACAGAAGATTTATGTTTATATATACGTTAGTACGGTGGCACGAGCTATTTACAAATAGCCCATTTTTCTCCATGAGTATAAGATCGATCTCATATGTCGCCGTACCAAGCTCCGGTATTCGACCATGAACACTTCCAGAGATATGCAGTACGAAAAATCCAGCTTGCATGGGAGGTGCCACGCCCCTTTTTCTAAAAGCCCCAATTTTTCTCAAGAGTATGCGTTTGATTTCACAAATCTCTATACCACGTTCTAGTACTCTATCATGAACATATCCAGAGATATTCAATATGAAAAATTCAGTATGTATGGGAGGTGCCACGCTCCCTTTTCCAATAATCCCAATTTTTCTCCATGAGTATGCGTATGTAGCCCATTTTTCTCCATGAGTATAAGACTGATTTCATATATCGCCGTACCAAGTTCCAGTATTATACCATCAACGTATGGGAGGTGCCACCCCCCTTTATATATCGACATTTTTTTAGCCTGTAACCATCCTTGGGACGTCTGAGGCAGGTGTCCGAAATTTCAAAAAAATCGGTTCTGCCATTCTCGAGCTTTGCGAACACAAAAAACGGCTTTCAAAACATATATTAATAAAGAAGATTAGTATGAAGTGGTTTTGAATATGTATCACAATATGTATCGCATAGGTTGCCTACTTTTTAAAATGCTAAATTCAAATGGTTTATTCAATAATTTAAATGAATTATTACAATATGGGTATCAATCGAAATGGTTTTTAAAGGGCTTCATTTCAAAACTACATGCACGAGGTGTCCATCTGTTTTAGATCTTAAATTGAGTTCAGGGGATAAGTTAATTGAAAAAGTATGACAAGTGAGAAGATTAAGAAATTTTTAGTTTGAAAATATTTTGAAGATTGCTAAACAAATTTTAAACCTCCTGTTTTTTAATTGAGTTTTCTTGAAATAAATTTTACTCAATGTAGCACGTGGAAATTTCATACACTCAACGAAGCGGGTGAGGACGATCTAGCATTTTGATAAATTCGAGTAATCATCGTTTTGAGTAATCGAAATCTCGATTACTCGAGTAATTGATCAACCGAACAGATAATTAACCAACTTGCTCGAAAAATCGCCCAGCCCAAAGTTCACGCTGAACGAAGCGAAGCGGAGCTTTTCTCATGAACTCGGCTGCAAAGGTACCGCAAAACATTGACTTACCATCAATGAAAACCGGCAAAAATATTTGCTCAATTTTGTTCCAAAGACTAGTTATAAAGTTCGTTTTTATTTATATCTGAAAAATTAAACAGAAAGTTCAAAATAAAAAACTGCTTTGCTTTCAGCTCCAAAACGTCCATGAAAAAGCTTGCTGTATGAACACGTTGATATAGCTACAGCAATTTGAAATCTTCACTCAGCTCGGAACGGCTTCGAAGCTCCGCTTTCTGTGTGAACGTACCTTAACGCCATACTGGCTTTCCAAACGGCCTGAAAATATTGAATTTAACTCTAGTAATAACAAGTTGGCCTGGGTCCACTGTACCCCTTATGACCATTACGCGTCAGAAAGCAAATTTACAATTATTGATCATTGAATTAAATGATTGATTAAATTTATTATATTCATTTATAAGCATTTGTTACATATTTTTCAAAAAAATCTTAGTGAAAGATTGTCTTACTTTTATTATTAGTACCCCTTGCGGTACTTCTCCCCAACCGTATACTCGGTCATACCTTTTCCTGAAACTCCACAAGTGCCGATACCAACACGCCCTGTAACAGTATCAGGAGATGCAAATATGCTCTTTGTTTTCATTCCAGGCTTCCTGAAGTTCTTATTTGTGAAACTAAGCCATTTCTTTTTATCAGACTCACGCTCCTCTTCTAATTCCTTGAATCGTTGAATTTTTTTCTGTTTTCTTTTCTTCAAATATTCCTTTTGGTTAGGGTGGTGGCGTCTAAAACATATTGCGGAATGAAATTACACAAAATTAATGGAATTAAAATGTTATTAATTTAAGCAATGATAAAGCATAAAGTTAGACTAAATCTAGGTGGACAAAAGTCGGAAAATCGAATTTTTTAAATTATTTTTGTTTTGTTTTTTTTGTTGTTATGTTTAATTATATCTCTTATCTTAAATATAACAAAATTGTAACAGGTCGATGTCTGTACATTATAGGAATTAAAGAAAAATTAATGTGGTGGGTCTTTATTAGAGCACCAGAAGCCAAATCAACCATTTTTAGAATTTTTGTCTGTCTGCCTGTCTGTATGTTTGCACGCGCACTACTCGAAAACGAATGCATTGAATTGAATGCAGTTTCCACCGATGTGTTGCTAGAGGTCTAACTTAATATATAGAAAGAAAAAAATTGGACCACCTGTTTGAAAATTGTAGTAAAAGTAAAAAGATAAAAGTGAATATTGCAATACGGGCGTCAAAAGANTTATTTGAATCGAGCACTTGATTGCGTGAATTACTCACTAAACCGACAATGTTTTTTCAATTGTTGTTTGGAAATAAATGAGTGCGAGTGTGTGCAGATGTGAAAAGAAAGCGAGTGACTTAAAATGTAATTTGAGTGTATCCATGCAGCTCTCTGGTATTTATACTATTATTTAATTTATTGGAGATATTTTAATATAAATAAAAAGACATGATGTGCCAAAAACCTATTATTGCTTTTCATTCCATAGCACCCCAGCTATACAACTATTCTACCCGCGGGAAAAAGCTAGTTTTACATAAAAAAAAGGGTTTATGCAGTACGCTGACGTACATTTAAATAATTTCGAATCCGCAAAATCTGCTTTTAAATCATGTGCAATATTTTTTTCTAGCCGTGGAAATTATGAAATATTCGTTTTTTGAGATCATGAATAAAGAGACGTTGTTTATCTTCAAAACTTAAAATAATTTGCGACAAATCAAAAACATTTTTATTCTCTCCTTGTAGAGCCAAATTCAAGTTTTGCAAATGTTCCTTCAAATCGCTAAAGAACATTAAGTCAGAGAAAGCCAATTTTCATTCTCCAATTGCGGGTAATGTTCCGATCTCAATTTGCGTATGTGTGTATAAAAAGAATAAAAAACAACACAATGGAAAAGAATGTCCAGGAAAGAAGTATGTATTTTAAAAAGTAACAAGTAAGAGCAGCGCTGTCTTCGGCTATGCCGAAGGCTTCATACCTTTCATAAACATCTGCAAATTTTACATTGACAGATTACTGCTTTTGAATACATCTANTAGCTGTTCATGTGTTTTTGAGTTACTTATATGTAAAATTAATAAAAGCAACTAAATACATGTTTTGAAATGGTTAAGAAATGTTTAGTACATGTTTTTGGCAAATATCTATGGGAAGAATGTTTGATTCTATTATATTGTCCATAACTGTATGTTATAGTCACCCGATCCTTGTTATTTTCACTGTAAGTATTCAGTTAATAATGAGTGAAAATTGTGCGAAATTTCATGTTCCTAGCTGCATTAATGGAGGAGTTATGATAAAAGACCTCATATCTGAACAATCAGTTGTATGGGGGCTGCAGGTTATAGTGACCCGATCTTTATTATTTTCACTGTAAGTATTCTGTTGATGAGTGAAAACAGCGCGAAATTTCATGGTCCTAGCTACATAAATGGAGGAGTTATAACGAAAAATCTCATATCTGAACAATCAGTAGTATTATCNACAAGGAGGAACTTTGGCAAAAAATCCAGGAAGCTTGGTATTCCATACCAAAGTCGATCTGTGAGGCCCTAGTAGAATCTATGCCGAGAAGATGCAGTGCTGTACTTGCAAATAACGGGTTTGCTACCAAGTTTTAATACTGGATCATTTTTTGAATGGAGTTTTTTTTTGCAATTTTTGAGTTTTATTTCTATGATTCTATTTTATTGACAATTGAATTCCATGACTTTACTTTAAAAGATTTTAATGACATTATTGCAATAGCTGTTCATGTGTTTTTGAGTTACTTATATGTAAAATTAATAAAAGCAACTAAATACATGTTTTGAAATGGTTAAGAAATGTTTAGTACATGTTTTTGGCAAATATCTATGGGAAGAATGTTTGATTCTATTATATTGTCCATAACTGTATGTTATAGTCACCCGATCCTTGTTATTTTCACTGTAAGTATTCAGTTAATAATGAGTGAAAATTGTGCGAAATTTCATGTTCCTAGCTGCATTAATGGAGGAGTTATGATAAAAGACCTCATATCTGAACAATCAGTTGTATGGGGGCTGCAGGTTATAGTGACCCGATCTTTATTATTTTCACTGTAAGTATTCTGTTGATGAGTGAAAACAGCGCGAAATTTCATGGTCCTAGCTACATAAATGGAGGAGTTATAACGAAAAATCTCATATCTGAACAATCAGTAGTATTATCAGCTATAGGTTATAGTTACCCCATCTTTTTAATTTTCACTGTAAGTTTTCTGTTTATAATTATTGAAAATTGATAATTATCGAAAACTGAGAGACTAGATTGCATACAAACAGACGGACAGACAAACAGACGGACAGACGGACATGGCTAAATCGACTCAGCTCGACGTTCTGATCATATAAGTATACATTTTAATGGGTGTATCTCTTTTTATTCTGGTACTTACAAACATCGGACCAAAGTTATTACACCATTTCATGCTCATGAAAGGTATAAAAAGAGCCAAAATGTTCTAAGCAAAGATAAAGTAAAAAGAGCCACACTGTGCTACTCAAAGAGCCGCGTTTGCCCACCGTTGCCATATGCCTTTGTGAGTTTTTATTTTGAGAGCGGTTAACCGGCGACCGCTTCACCATCGTCCGCTGCAATTCTGGGTAGAACTTTAAAATGGGAATACAAATTGTATAGAGAATTATACACCGATTTCTAAGCTCACTGCTGTCTCAAAACTGTGTCGAGTCCATAATTAAGACAAAATATATTCTGCTGTTAAATATTTATTATATCCTAGACAACATGGGTTCGTTCCGGGTAGATCTACGGTAACCAATTTAGCTGCTTTTACAGATGACTGTTTGAAACCATTCAAAAGGGATTCCAAATTGACGCATATACACCGATTTTTCTAACTCCTTTGACAGGGTGTCTCATCGAATGTTGATAGCTAAACTTGAAGGTCTAGGCTTTCATTCTGAGTTTCTGGAGTGGATCACATCCTATCTGGATAATAGACGCTGTGTCGTTTGTTTTGATAATCTATCGTCTTATTCCTTTGTTTCCTCCTCTGGTGTTTCCCAGGGTAGTGTCTTAGGCCCCGTTATTATTTGCCCTTTTTATTAACGATATTTCCTCCTGTTTTTTTAGGTGTAATTTCCTTCTATATGCGGCTGACCTGAAGATATATTATGAAACCAAAAGTCTAGAGGACTCATTCATTCTCCAGGGTGAGCTTGATAATTTGTATAGTTAGTGTTCGCGTAGTCGTTTGTTCCTCAATATGGCTAGTATTGTTCTTACGTCTTACTCTTTTTCAAATGTCCCGCTAAAATCAATTACTGTTTATTTTGACTCCAAGCTCAACATCACTACTCACTTAAACTTTATTGTTTCCAAATCGTTCGCGATGTTGGCCTTTATTCGTCGTAATTGCTCTTCATTTTCCGATCCTTATACTCTCAAACTGTTGAACGCGTCTTTAGTTCGGTCGAGGTTGGAATACGCTGTATTTGTTTGGAAACCCATTCATGTGAACAGATTGGAGTCTGTTCAGAGGGCTTTTATACGCTTTGCGCTGGATGAAATTTGTAGACCCTATTCCGTCCTATCATTCTCGTTGTTTTTTATTGATAAATCTCATGTCCTTAGAATCCAGGCGTACTCTGCTGTCGACGTGCTCTGTCTTTGATATAATTGCAAGCCCGCACCTCCTTATTAAAATAAACAATATTCGATATTTTTTTTTATATGGAAACATGTACCAAACTTTCAACAAACAAATCTTCCAGAAATTAATGGTAAGTCCTAGCATCCTCAGACGTACACTTTATTGTACTAAAGAATGTGCTAAAAAGCTGCATACTCAACTTTTTTCTAAAGAGTGTAAATAAAAAGTGCAATATTTGAATGAAATTTTGCAGAATTTTCTTTAATTTTGCACGAGGTTTGGAACTCTGATTTTTGGTGTTTTTGTTGTAGAATTAACCATATAAAAAATTTGCGAAAAATAAAATATTTAAAACATAGTTGCCTGTATTGTAAAAAATTCACTGTACCTAAACTTTACTGACTGACTGTATGTACTCCAATTCATTCCCAATATTTTGGTTTTGCCTTTGCTTCAAAGCTACACAGCTCTTCAACGTTTTGTTTTATTGAAACCTGCAAGTTTCTGCTAGTAAAATTTTAATTTTAACAATTTGCAGCTCTGCCATGTTGTCACGCTCTCGTTTTGGCTTTCTCTTGCAAGTTTTTTAGGGATATCGAACGATTTTCCAGTAAAACTTCGCAAGTTCCAGCAAAAGCCAGAAAAAAAAAAAATGAAGTTAAGCAGTTTCCAAAGCTAACTCCTTCAACGAGCGAAAATAAATTTATTTTAGTAATAATCCTTAATCCTTTATATCCTTAACATATATAATATTATAAATCCGAAAGTGAGTTTGTTTGTTTGCTACGCTTTCACGCTTTAACTACTCAACCGATCATCTTGAAATTTTGTACACTGCTGCCATTTAGCCCAACTTAAAATATAGGATACATTTAATATCTATTAGACAAACAGAACTTTTTTACTGCATTTCTCAGGAAAAATTTTTGATAGATTACTGGAACTTGGTATGTAGATATATAAAATCATTACCTACGCATGTATGAGGGCTGCCACCTTTTAAAAAAATTAAATTCAACTTCAATTAAGGGAGTTATTTATTTGAAGATTATATTAAAAAATGGATGTCAAGTGGCTTAAAAAAGTTGTAGTTCGAATATATTTTGAAAAGGTATCTGAATAATTAAAATATAGTTGTCTAACGAAATATTAAGAAACCTTTAGTTTGAAAGTTTTGAATTAGAGTTAAGTCTTTCACAGGAGCTGCCTCCTTTTTATTATATTTTTTTTTATTATTATTTTTTTTTTTTATGTATGTTACCGCATAACTTTGGACCACGTCAACCGATTTCGATAATTTGCATCGGAAAGGTAGTGTCTCAGAGGTGGTCCCATACTAATCTGGTTGAGATCCGATCAGTGGATCATGAGATATATATATATATATATTTTTTTTTTATATGGGAGTTGAAGTCGGTTATTTTTTTGCTAAAAATTACTTGTTAACAATTAAGTTCAATTATTTGAAATCAAATATTACAGTAAAAAACGCGCAATGGTTCTGGCGGTTGATTTATCGGTGGTGATTTGAGATTTACCCTTCCACAACTCAACCCTAGTTNTTACAGTAAAAAACGCGCAATGGTTCTGGCGGTTGATTTATCGGTGGTGATTTGAGATTTACCCTTGCACAACTCAACCCTAGTTTCTCCGAATGAAGCTTTAACGCATAATAATACTGGCAAATCACATCCATTGGGCCAATCGTAACACACAAGAGTTCGATATACTCAGTGGTGCAACTGGTCGATTTGATCTGACATTCACGGCACCTTTTCTATTCGATTATTCGTAATGATTCCACCGCCACCTAGGGCTGCCAGTAATAGAATTGACTTGACCGTTACCAATATATATTTTGAATATTAGCCAAAGTGGATCATAAATAAGATTTTTAGTAATAACTTAACTCCAGCGCCAACTGGCGGGTGAAATTGTTAAACTAAACTTTCCAGAGAGCCGCTCAAAAGCACACAAAAACTTCGTTAAAATCGGTCCGGCCATTTAGGAGGATTTCACTCACAAACACACATACAGAAGATTTATGTTTATATATACGTTAGTACGGTGGCACGAGCTATTTACAAATAGCCCATTTTTCTCCATGAGTATAAGATCGATCTCATATGTCGCCGTACCAAGCTCCGGTATTCGACCATGAACACTTCCAGAGATATGCAGTACGAAAAATCCAGCTTGCATGGGAGGTGCCACGCCCCTTTTTCTAAAAGCCCCAATTTTTCTCAAGAGTATGCGTTTGATTTCACAAATCTCTATACCACGTTCTAGTACTCTATCATGAACATATCCAGAGATATTCAATATGAAAAATTCAGTATGTATGGGAGGTGCCACGCTCCCTTTTCCAATAATCCCAATTTTTCTCCATGAGTATGCGTATGTAGCCCATTTTTCTCCATGAGTATAAGACTGATTTCATATATCGCCGTACCAAGTTCCAGTATTATACCATCAACGTATGGGAGGTGCCACCCCCCTTTATATATCGACATTTTTTTAGCCTGTAACCATCCTTGGGACGTCTGAGGCAGGTGTCCGAAATTTCAAAAAAATCGGTTCTGCCATTCTCGAGCTTTGCGAACACAAAAAACGGCTTTCAAAACATATATTAATAAAGAAGATTAGTATGAAGTGGTTTTGAATATGTATCACAATATGTATCGCATAGGTTGCCTACTTTTTAAAATGCTAAATTCAAATGGTTTATTCAATAATTTAAATGAATTATTACAATATGGGTATCAATCGAAATGGTTTTTAAAGGGCTTCATTTCAAAACTACATGCACGAGGTGTCCATCTGTTTTAGATCTTAAATTGAGTTCAGGGGATAAGTTAATTGAAAAAGTATGACAAGTGAGAAGATTAAGAAATTTTTAGTTTGAAAATATTTTGAAGATTGCTAAACAAATTTTAAACCTCCTGTTTTTTAATTGAGTTTTCTTGAAATAAATTTTACTCAATGTAGCACGTGGAAATTTCATACACTCAACGAAGCGGGTGAGGACGATCTAGCATTTTGATAAATTCGAGTAATCATCGTTTTGAGTAATCGAAATCTCGATTACTCGAGTAATTGATCAACCGAACAGATAATTAACCAACTTGCTCGAAAAATCGCCCAGCCCAAAGTTCACGCTGAACGAAGCGAAGCGGAGCTTTTCTCATGAACTCGGCTGCAAAGGTACCGCAAAACATTGACTTACCATCAATGAAAACCGGCAAAAATATTTGCTCAATTTTGTTCCAAAGACTAGTTATAAAGTTCGTTTTTATTTATATCTGAAAAATTAAACAGAAAGTTCAAAATAAAAAACTGCTTTGCTTTCAGCTCCAAAACGTCCATGAAAAAGCTTGCTGTATGAACACGTTGATATAGCTACAGCAATTTGAAATCTTCACTCAGCTCGGAACGGCTTCGAAGCTCCGCTTTCTGTGTGAACGTACCTTAACGCCATACTGGCTTTCCAAACGGCCTGAAAATATTGAATTTAACTCTAGTAATAACAAGTTGGCCTGGGTCCACTGTACCCCTTATGACCATTACGCGTCAGAAAGCAAATTTACAATTATTGATCATTGAATTAAATGATTGATTAAATTTATTATATTCATTTATAAGCATTTGTTACATATTTTTCAAAAAAATCTTAGTGAAAGATTGTCTTACTTTTATTATTAGTACCCCTTGCGGTACTTCTCCCCAACCGTATACTCGGTCATACCTTTTCCTGAAACTCCACAAGTGCCGATACCAACACGCCCTGTAACAGTATCAGGAGATGCAAATATGCTCTTTGTTTTCATTCCAGGCTTCCTGAAGTTCTTATTTGTGAAACTAAGCCATTTCTTTTTATCAGACTCACGCTCCTCTTCTAATTCCTTGAATCGTTGAATTTTTTTCTGTTTTCTTTTCTTCAAATATTCCTTTTGGTTAGGGTGGTGNATTTAATTTAATTGATAACACAAATTAAAATTTTGAAATATTGGCATCAAACTAAAGAGGCTAGGAAATTTTAATGCCGAAAATATTTTTAGGGGATTTGTCAACTGCTTGAAAAATTGTATTCATTTAAATTTGTAAAATAAATGAAATATTACAATACGGATTTAAACTAAAGAGAATTAGGAAGCTTACTTCTGAAAATATTTTTGAAGTGGGTTGCCACCTCTTTGAAAACTTTAATTCAGTTAAATTGATAAGATAACCTAAACGTTGCCTTATTGGTATCAAACGAAAGTATTTGAAAATAACAAAATTACAACAGGCCGATATCTTTTCATAATAGATGTTAAAGAAAAATTAATAGGAGGTTTATTACAACAGCAGAAGTAAAATCTAAAATTTTTATAATTTTGGTCTGTCCGTCTGTATATTTGTATGCGCATCACGCAAAAACTAATGTATGGAATTAAATGCAGTTCTAAACCACGTACATATTGCTAGAGCTCTAATTGAAAATATAGAATCCTTTTTTTTTGTTTTAGTTTATCGTCGATCATTATTCCTAGGTATTTGAATGTATTAACTCTCTTTAGTGCCTCGTTGTTTTTATTTAGAGTTAACAACTGANCTTTTTTTTTGTTTTAGTTTATCGTCGATCATTATTCCTAGGTATTTTAATGTATTAACTCTCTTTAGTGCCTCGTTGTTTTTATTTAGAGTTAACAACTGACTGTCCTCAAAATTTCGCCTTGATATAACCACAAACTTAATTTTACTGACATTCAATTAAGTATGTTCAAGCATAACCAATAGCACTTTTTTTGGAAATTCTGTGTGGAAGGTTTTTCGCTAAAAAAAATTATAACTTTTTGTTGCTGCTGCCAAAAAGTTAAAAAATCTGAGATGCCACAGTTTACAATTTCATACAGTTCTCTGTACAATGTATTTCACTAAACAACTAAACGGCTACACCGATTTGGTTCATATTTGGGACATATGCTTGCACCTTGAAAATAAATGTTCCGACCAAAAATTTACTCGGTATGTTGCTCGGGATATTCCTAAAATTCTTGTACAGACTAAAACGTAAAAAGACTGAAAATGAAACTAAGCACTGATGCATAAATCGCAAATGCATTGGAAAAGGGGCGTGGCACCTTCCGAACAAATTGAACTTCTCATATAGCTTATCTCTGGCACCGCTTACGCTAACGTCCTGAAATTCGACACAGCTACATATGCTATCAATACCGTACTTATGGCGAAAATTGGTAAATATTGGAAAGGCTGCATCGATATACATTTACGTAAACGCGCAAGTATCATTCGATTGGGAACCATTTTCTGCAAGATTTCAATATCCCATTGAACTATTGTAACTTTATTTTTAATTAAAATTTATGTGAAAGTTTTGCGAAACTTTTTTGAATTTTGCACAAAGAATGGAGCTTTGATTTTTCGAGTTTCGTTATAGACTGTCCTATCTACATACCAGGTGCAATCCCGTATTCCTCGGACTCGGACTAGTAAAACTGTCAAAAAATAAAAATTCGCTCAGAGCGAGAGAGAAACATTGAAAAGAACGGGATCGCTTTCTAGTAAATAATGGTAACTTTTGTCAACTTCAACATAACCTCCAAATTTTGGTTGTAAATTTTTGCTTATTTCGTATGTAAACACACATGTAAATAACCAAAAACACTTTCAAATTCATTAGAATCCACTTAAACAAGTAATTAAATACTTTTCAACATGAATTAACAGAGTGCACTATTCTTTTGTTTACAATTTGGTTACCAAACACACTACAGCTGATCGTTTGACAAATTTACTAGAAATTACCAGCAAAAAATTTTCGGACTAAAACTGGTAACTTCTGACAGAGAGAGAACCGTATTTCCTTTCTCTTCTGTCCTCTCAATAGTCAGAGAGCCGAGTACGGGATCGATTTCCAGTAAAATCTGACTGATTCTGACTATTTCTGACTAGTCCGGACTCGTACGGAATCGCAACTACCTATTTGCATAAAATGATAGCCGTTTTCGGTGTTCGGACTAAACTCAAAAACCACTGAATAGAGTTCCGTCAAATTGTCGGAGGTTAGATATACCTTACATATATAGTCCTATTACATGATACTAGAAAACTCGCTACGTGGAGCTGGAGTAGAGCTATTTATAAAAATCATATTTATTAACCGATTTCGTTCAAATTTTAAATGTGAGCATGTACCTGTATGATAAAAAATTATTTTGATAAAAATTGACCCGATGAGTGCCGCTGGAGTAGGGGTTGAAATTCATAACACGTATTAATTTTATGGTAAGCAATGGTTTTTCAGAAAATGGACCCAATGGTTGGCGCTGCAGCCGAAATGTATAGAAACATGGGTTCGGTAAAGAATGAACTATATTTTTATAAAAAATAACCAGAATTAAATAACAACAAAAATAATATGTTAAAACTTGTCATAATGTGGCGCGGCTATAATTATTTTGACTACTGCAGATAATAGTAGCGGAAATAATAGACTCGCCTTATTTTGACCAGTTGAGCTACGTTTCTTTAGTTTGTTTAATGTTTAATATTTTATAAAAGTGCTAGTTATGCAACAAACACCATATAAATCCTCATTTCGAAAAATTTTAACCAAAGTTTCAAAATTTTTATTCAGAATTGAGTTTAAGCTTGCATTTCATTATTAAGGTTTAATGGGGTACAGAAGTTCGTACGAAAAAATTTTCGAAAAGTACGTTTCCACGAGCCCCAAGTTTCGTAAATTGGACACCATTCTCAATTTCAGCTAGAAAATGTGATATGTTCCTCAATTTGGGCATAGAAAAAAAATATGTCAGCTAAAATTGTGTACGAGTCTCAATTTAGGAGAAATGAGAAAAAAAATTAAATTTTTTTGTTGCAACTTTGAACTTTTATAACTTTTGAGTGATTTATACGTCTTAGGCAAAAAACATAGTGACGCGACAAAGAGAGCGACAGTACATTTTCGGATAATAGCGACAAAAACAAACCCTTATTTTTCAATGTGGCAGCACATAGTGAAGCGAAAAGCGAAAAAAGCGACAAAGAGCAAAGCGTCGAAAACAAAAAAATTTGTTTTCGTTGCTTTCTGAGCCGACTGTTGCTTCACTATGTTTTGACGTTTCTTGTCTCTTTCTTCGCTATTATCCGAAAATGTCTTGTCGCTCTCTTTGTCGCGTCACTATGTTCTTTGCCTAAAGACTGTAACGAAAAGAAAGCGCACTCTTTCGAATTCAAATTTATTGAAAAGTAGCGCTTGATGAACTTTTTTTGGGTACGGTTAGAAAACAAGAAATATCATCTTTTTATTACCACCTTGTTTTTTTAAATAAATTTTATAGTTTTCGCGATGCCGCACAGTAATCCGCATTCCAAAAAAGGCGCGCATACACCCTTAAGATGCTCTATATTCGTTATTTCGGGGCCGATTTTCCATTTTATTTTTTAATTTATCATAACACAATTCTTAGCAATCTTTTTCCTGACCATTGTTAAATTACTTGTTTGTTTAGACAATATTTAGTGTCAATTTTGGCAGTAATCAATACAATTGAAAACGTTGTATTTACACTTCAAAACCACAAGTTTACTCAATAAAATTATTCATGAAATTAAACCCTCTATTGTTGTTGTTTTCCTTTTTTTCTAATGCACAAAGAAACATTTAGTCTAGTTTTGCCACGGACAATTTTTTTTCCTACCAAAGTCAACAAGAACCTACTAAAATTTTATTTAAGTTTTTAAGTTTTTTTTAATGTCAAGTTCAATAAAAACTAGCAGACCCGGAAGACTTTGTCCCGCACAAAATTTTTATTTTTTATTGAAACTTTTTGGGCCAACATTTTCACCAACAATTCACGTTTGCGATTTTCATTGGCACATTCATCTGCTAAGATTATGGTTTGGTGGTCATTTGTCGCTTTAAATAACCTAAGGAAAGTGTTATATCCGTGAAGAAGTTGTTGAAATTCTCCAACTGTGCAGCATTTCATATCACTGTTATTCGCAAAACGAAACAAATTTGAAGAATTTTTTCCTCTTCACGACCTGGCGGCAACAATGACCCGTTTCTATAGTAAATCTGGCCTAGAAGCTTTACAGTACAGTTAGTGGAAATTTCAAAATGGGTGCGAATCATTGCTCTACAGAAATGCAATATACATATGTACATATACTTATTTCAGACGAAATACATTAAAAGCTGGAACGCATAATAATATTGAAAAATCACATCCATTGGGCCAATAGTAACACAGTGGAGTTCGATATACTCAATGGTGCAACGGGTCGATTTAATCTGACCTTCACGTCACCTTTTCTCACTTGGCTATTTTTAGTAATAACTCGACTCCAGCGCCACTTGGCAGCACGTTTTTGCAATAGTATTGCTCTTACCATTACCACCACATATTTAACATATTAGCCAAATCGGATCATAAATAAGATTTTTAGTAATAAATCCTCTACAGCGCCAACTGGCGGATTAAATTATGAAACAAAAACAGAGACCCACTCAAACACACACAAACAATTTCGTTAAAATACAATAGCTCCAATTTTTCTACAAGAGTATGCGATTGATTTCGTATATCTCCATACCAAGTTCTAGAACTCTACCACTTCCAGAGATACGTAGTATGAAAACTTTGGTTTGTATGGGAGGTGCCACGCCCCCTTTTCCAATAGCTCCAAGTTCCAGAACTCTACCATGAACACTTCCAGAGATATGGAGTATGAGAAAATTCGGTTTGTATTGGAGGTGCCACGCCCCTTTTGCATATAGAATTTGGTTTATCCTAAAATAATCCTTGGGACACGTGCGGCAGGTGTCTGAAAATTCAAAAAAAAATTGGTTCAGCAGTTCTCCGGCTTTACGAACACTAAAAAAATGGCTTTCAAAATATATATTAGTATAAATATAATATATATTCAGGGCTATCACAGAATCCATCGTAGCTTCGATTTTCGTGAAATCTACGAAAGTGCTATCACAGAATCCGAATGGCTACGAACGTAAATTCGAAATTCGTAGAGAGCCTTCATTGAATCCGTTCGTAATGAAGATTCGTACAGATACTCTACGACGAGATTATGCTGTCGGAACAAAATTTAAAATCACTCAATCTTAAAAATAGTGGAAGAAAGCTGCATTATTTTTAATATTAAATATTTATTATACTCCAAATTTGTTATACTTTGATATAATTCCATATATTTGTGTAAACGTAGACGTAAAATACCAATGCCATACATACATACATACATATGTATGTACATTAAAGTGGTTCAAAAATGTATGTAAAAAAAAATAAGGTCGCATTTTTAATGCCGCCAGCCCCTAGGATTGTTCTATAACAAAAAAATTATACCCCTATTTTTTTATTTTGAAATAAAAAAAAAATATTTATTTTGAAATAAAAAGAATAGGGTGTGCTCAAAGCGCTCAAAGTGTTCAATGTATTTTATGTGGGGGAAAAACAATTTTTCGTAGAAATAGTGTAGAATTCTTGAAAATATTTTTCGATCGGAAAACTTTGCTTATCTTCAGGAGACTCCCGGTAATAATACCCAATTGTTCCTTTAACAATAATTTCATGGTGACTATATTTTATGGGTCCTTGAAAATGCAATGGGGGGACCAATAAAAAATATTTAATCATAACAAATGGTTAAATAAACAATTGGATATCAATATTTGAAGTCTCATGAAGAGAACCACAGTTTTACGATTGAAAAATATTGATTTTCAAGAGTTTTTTGTCATTTTTACGAAAATTTGTTTTTCCCCATATAAAAAACATGGAAAACTTTGAGCGCTGTGAGCACTCCCTAAATATTTTTTTGATTTCAAAATAAAAAATAGGGGTATATTTATTTTCGGTTCAGAACAATCCTAGGGGGTGGCGGCATTAAAATTCCGACTTTATTATTTTGGACCACTCTAATGTAATGTCTGCTAGACGCTATTTAATGAATTAATATTTTGTATGAATCGAGGAAATAATAGTTTAGCAACAATTTATTAGGAAATAAACCTAATTACTTTAAAGTCATAAAAATTTATTTAAAAGACATATTTTTGTATTTAAAATAATAAAATCTAAGCTAAGAATAAACTAAAAAAAAATATTTATTAAAAAAATAAACAAAAATTAAATGAAAAAAGAAAAAAATCTCCACAGCCCCACGACTCAGACTCGAACTCGGCTCTCTCAATTGGCAGTCTAGTGCTTTGCACACTCGACCATTGCGCCTGATGGGGTAGCGTGAGCAAAATGACATACATAAATGTCTGTTGTTTCCTTTGCACTAACTGATTTCGAATCAGCATTCGAAGCTGGCAACGATATTTTCGAGCTCACTCGGATTCAGTGATAACAATTTTTTCGTATTCGTAGCGGGCATTTGAATTCGGAGATTTTCTACGATGGATTCCGTGATAGCCCTGATTATTATTACATTTTGGCTGTATCCGTTATTTCTGATTGTCGCAAAAAAAACTTGCCTAGTGACGAATTCGCCCCTTGATATGGTGGTTGCTCAAAGCTATTTATATTCGAAATTTCATGAAAATTGGAAAAGCTTATCCAGGCAAAAAGCTACCTACGTACAAAATTTTAATCAAATCGGATCATAGATACGATTTTTCGAATAGATCGTTCCCTGGTTTACTTCGCGGAAAAAAGCTACCTACATACCAAATTTTAAGCAAAACGGGCCATAAATACGGGTATTTCGAATAGATCGGTCCCTGGTCCACTCCGCGGAAAAAAGGATCCTATATGCTAATCTAGGCAAAAAGCAAATCTGACCATAAATACGATTTTTTCGAATAGATCGGTCCCTGGTCCACTTCCCTGAAAAAAGGCTCATATATGCNATTGTTTTTCCTATTTGCAATACATATCTCGAATGTGAGACGAATCGGGCCATAAACACGATTTTTAGTAATAACTCGACTCCAAGGCCACCTGGCGGCTCTTTTTTTTTGCAATGGTATTGTTGTTACTATTTTTCCTATTGTCATTAAATATCTCAAATATGAGGCGAATCGGACACTAGATACGGGTTTTACCAATAACTCGACTCCAGCGTCACCTAGCGGTTGTTTTAAGTTATTCTACTATTCAAAACCAAATATCATAAAAATTGGTTCAGCCGTTCTGGAGTTATAAATGGTGTAACTAACACGACATTGTTTTATATATATAGATGTAGATAACATAGCATTTAGAAAAACTAAAACACAGTAGTACAATAAAAACAGATTAACTACATATAATAATTCATTTTACTGTACAGACTTACACAAATGTTTGACGCATACATATTATTACTATTATTATTATTCCGTCCGTAATTGTAATCACTCCAACCTTATTTTCTTTAAGAAGTTAGGCACTTTGGAGAGCGCCATGTTTAAAATTTTGGATGAAGAAGACAATAGTTCCCCAAAGTGCATCAGTCTGCAATTTATGATACGTGGACAGTAACATAGAATATGCTCTGGGGTTACCTCCACCAGCTCAAAAAAAGCTAGGGACCCAGCAAGTGCATTTGGGCTCCACGCGTTGCTCGTTGCCTTGCAACACTTGATGTCCCGGAACCCACCACAGCGATACTTTATTGTGAGCTTCTAGAGCTGTAAAAGTAACGAAATTTCGGATACGTTACTTTACTCGTTACTTTTGATACAAGCACTTATACCTCACAAGAATCCTCGCAGCAAATCTTGCAGCGTAAGGAAATGTTCGTTCTTCCATATGCATACATGTACATACATACATACATATGTATACACGAAACATTTTTTTGTATCGATTCGAACAATTTGATACAGGCTGCGTTTCTTTATACTTTCCCGATAATCCCATTTCACACCCGGAATAAACATAATGCGTTTGAAATATACGTCAACATATCATCAGGAACGTTCTAAAGAATAAATAAACAAAAAACTTTATTCCAAACGTTCAGAATGAATAAAGAAATGCAGCCACAATCAAGCACTTGTACCTCACAGGAACCATGCATGCATGTACATACACAGGCAACACTCTTTAGTATCGATACGAAAAACAGTTTCGTTACCGCACAATATCGAGCCCTAACCGCCAAAATAACGTAAGCGACATTTTTTTAAAATTTTCTTTTTGATGCAGAAATATTCCTAGAGCATCTAGATACATTTCTGCATCAATAAGAAAATTTTGAAAAAATATCGTTTACTTTATTTTGGCGGTTAAGGCTCGATATGTTGTTGTGTATTGATTCTCGTTGATGGTGCATATACGGAACATGCGAATAACGAGACTATTATGTCAGTAACGAAACGAATCTTGCAGCGTAAGGAAATGTTCGTTCGTACATATGTACATATATACATATGTATACACGCAGCATTTTTTGTATCGATTCGAACAATTTGATACAATCAAGCACTTCTACCCAGTGATGGAAAAGTAGGCACAATAGTGCCATTTTTGGCTCTTACATTCTTACAGGAACTTTTGGTACAATTCATTTGGCACTACCATAAAATATTTATATATATATATATGTAGTTTATTAAATGAAAGTGGCAGTTTCTGCAATATCCCAATCATTTTTTTTTTTNCATAATGCGTTTGAAATATACGTCAACATATCATCAGGAACGTTCTAAAGAATAAATAAACAAAAAACTTTATTCCAAACGTTCAGAATGAATAAAGAAATGCAGCCACAATCAAGCACTTGTACCTCACAGGAACCATGCATGCATGTACATACACAGGCAACACTCTTTAGTATCGATACGAAAAACAGTTTCGTTACCGCACAATATCGAGCCCTAACCGCCAAAATAACGTAAGCGACATTTTTTTAAAATTTTCTTTTTGATGCAGAAATATTCCTAGAGCATCTAGATACATTTCTGCATCAATAAGAAAATTTTGAAAAAATATCGTTTACTTTATTTTGGCGGTTAAGGCTCGATATGTTGTTGTGTATTGATTCTCGTTGATGGTGCATATACGGAACATGCGAATAACGAGACTATTATGTCAGTAACGAAACGAATCTTGCAGCGTAAGGAAATGTTCGTTCGTACATATGTACATATATACATATGTATACACGCAGCATTTTTTGTATCGATTCGAACAATTTGATACAATCAAGCACTTCTACCCAGTGATGGAAAAGTAGGCACAATAGTGCCATTTTTGGCTCTTACATTCTTACAGGAACTTTTGGTACAATTCATTTGGCACTACCATAAAATATATATATATATATATATGTAGTTTATTAAATGAAAGTGGCAGTTTCTGCAATATCCCAATCATTTTTTATTTATTTTTTCTGTCGGTGTCGTACATTTTGATCTGTTTAAAAAAATTTCGAACACACTTTATATGGAAAAAATGCATAACATCGAAAACTCATCTCACTCAAAATTCTGAATTCAAAGTATTTTGTTGCGAAAACCTGCTGAGTTTTTATAATTTTTGTACAAAGTTTGAAAAGCCGATTTGTGTACATTTATTTCGTTTATTAAATTATGAATTAGACTTTTATTTAAAATCAATTAAAAAATAATCAATGAAAATAATAGGCGAAACTGGTCAAAATATCTTACTGCCCTTACTTCGCAAATCGGTACATACATATGAGTGCAAGAATGTCAGAATAGCTGTACTTCGGTGTATTTCCCTTCCGTAATTGGAATTCTGTGTAATTTTACTATGAACTTATGTTTTATGTCTAATAGGCAACATATACGGTGCGTCTGACTCGCGAGTCAACTGTGTACGTGTTCACTCGCCTTTCGACTACACACAGTTGAGTCTTTCAGAGTCATATCAGAGTCATGTCGGTGTAACCAACACATATTTATTTTTACTTAACACATCCAAACCTACTCGCGATTCAGACGCACCGTGTATGCCGCTTATAAAAAATCTCTTTTAAAAGTGATAATATAGTTAATTAATAATTATTATATTAAGAAATAATTATTATAAAAGAAATTTAATTTTGTGGCACTTTCATATTCTTTTCGGCACAATTTTTTAAGACCATTAGGAACATTTCGAAATTATGAAATTCCATCCCTGCTTGTACCTCACACGAATCATGCATGCATGTACATATACACGCAACACACTTCAGTATCGATATGAAAAACAGTTTCGTTACCGCACAATATTCTTGCGATCACGTACAAGTCAGTCCGGACTCAGAAATAGTCGNTTTGTGGCACTTTCATATTCTTTTCGGCACAATTTTTTAAGACCATTAGGAACATTTCGAAATTATGAAATTCCATCCCTGCTTGTACCTCACACGAATCATGCATGCATGTACATATACACGCAACACACTTCAGTATCGATATGAAAAACAGTTTCGTTACCGCACAATATTCTTGCGATCACGTACAAGTCAGTCCGGACTCAGAAATAGTCGGAATCAGTCAGATTTTACTGGAAATCGATCCCGTACTCAGTTCTCTGACTATTGAGAGGACAAAAAAGAGAGTAAATACGGTTCTCTCTCTGTCAGAAGTTACCAGTTTTAGTACGAGAATTTTTGCTGGTAAATTCTGGAAAATGTGTCAAACGATCAGCTGTAGTGTGTTTGGCAACCAAATTGTAAACAAAAGAAAAGTGCACTCTGCTAATTCATGTTGAAAAGTATTTAATTACTTGTTTAAGTGGATTCTAATGAATTTGAAAATATTTTTGGTTATTTACATGTGTGAGCTGAGTGTGTTTGCATACAACATAAGCAAAAATTTGCAACCAAAATTTGGAGGTTATGTTGAAGTTGACAGAAGTTACCATTTTTTACTAGAAAGCGATCCCGTACTTTTCAATGTTACTCTCTCGCTCTGAGCGAATTTTTATTTTTTGACAGTTTTACTAGCCGAGTCCGAGGAATACGGGATTGCACCTTATGTTGTGTTTTATTGATTGACGTTGATTTTGCACATACGGAACATGCGAGTAACGAGATTATTATGTGAGTAACGACTCGGTACTACAAGCACTTGTACCTCACAAGAATCATCGCAACGATTCTTGCAGAGGAAGGAAATGTTCGTTCATACATATACATACATGTACATATATAATAATAATAATAATATCCCAACGGGGTTTACCCTTCAATCCCGCCCATCCGCACGAGGGGCGCAGTCCGCATGACGTACGGAACCAGTATTTTCAATTTTTGCGCCGAGTCACGATAGGCAGGAGTTTGTTAAGTGTCGAGATCTAAAACTGTTCAGCTACAGAACTAAATTCATCAGCCGATTTTATTTCTTTATTTTAATGATTCATTTATTGAGAGAGGACAGTATCGATTTTTTAATGCTGAAAATCGGATCTGATATATCAAACGTGAAGGAATGAGAGTTAAAATCCTGGTATAAGCAATACATAGTTTTGTACCGATCCGAACAATTTAATTCAATCAAGCACTTGTACCTCACACGAATCATGCATGCATGTACGTACATACACACGCAACAGACTTTAGTATCGATACGAAAAACAGTTTCGTTACCGCACAATATGTTGTGTTGTATTGATTCACGATGATGGTGCATATACGGAACATGCGAGTAACGAGATTATTACGTCGCTCGAATAAAGAAACAGTGTAAATGCCACATACACTATTATTCGATAATTGCACCATTGGATAGACAATCCTTTAATCTATTAGAAAAATCTTTAGTTTTCTTAAATATCTCTTTGGCTCACTAATTTACTCCCGAAAAACGAAATTGTATTTGTATGGTTTGTAATGGTTTATAAAAACTTTCAATTCGTTTTTCTCAAAACTATACTTTTCATGTTACACTATTTCATTATTCCAGCGACGATTATATGAGTAACGATTCGGTACTTTCGAGTTAGAGTAACGAATACATACGGTTTGCTACAGCCCTATAAGCTTCCAAGTGATTCAAAAAAGTTTTACAGCTTTCCACAAGCCTGCTGCCATTTTAAAAGAGTCTAAGGTCGCGTACGCACAGAAAGTCGAGCGGCGCCGAGCGCAGCAAGGCGAAACAAAGCGAAACAAAACGAAGTTGCTGGTGTTCACACTGAACGAAGCGAAGCGGAGCTTTTCTCTTGGTCTCGGCTGCAAAGATACCACAAAACTTCCGCCAATTAAAAGCGGTAAAAATATTTGCTAAATTTTATTCAAAAGATCAGTTTTTATTTGAATATTTTGTTTGCAGCAGCGTCATGAAGCTGAAAAATTAAATAGAAAGCGCCAATCTATAATTATTATTATTACCTAAATCACCTAATTTACTTACCTAAATTATTCCTTAAAAATACTTGACATTCACATTCACATCCGCGGATGTCTAAAATTCCACATTCGCAACATCCCTAGTATGTATGTACATACCGTGGTGGAAATAATTATAGCCGCACCAAATTTTGACAAGTTGTAACATATTCTTTTGGTTGTTATTTTTTTAATAAAAATATAGTCCAATCTTTAACAACACCCGTGTTCTTTGTTGTACTAGAATTCAATGGGCTATAAAACTACATACTAAGAATCTTTCTAGGCAATGTAATTAAAAAAGTTAAAATTTTTACCAAAGTTTATTGAATTTTTTTAAGTATTGCACAAAGTTTAAAACTTGGATTTACACGGGTTTTTTTAATGAATGATCTATATTTTTATAAAAAAAAAAATAACCAAAATTAAATAACAAAAATAATATGTTAAAACTTGTCAAAATCTGGTGCGGCTATAATTATTTCGACTATTGTATATATTTTTCGTCTGTTTCATTATTCACACTTCAAAAATTGTAAATGATAAATTTGTCACAAGGCTTCCGAGATGTCAGAATCTTCTGGTTCTCAGCTTTCTACCAGGAAACGTCGTCCCAAAACGCGATACGTACGTACTAATGTAAAATATTTTGTTTAATAAACTTAAAATTTTTGTTTTAAAATGATTACCGGCAGAGATCGAATCCATATTAAAATAAATAATTGCTCTCAATAATGTGAAACCTATTAGATTGCCAAAGATTTCCAGCAAAGAAAACATAAAAAATTGCCAAAATAGCGTTTTGAAGCCATATCACACAACGATCGAAAGAAGCAGCTAAATACTCCGCAATTAAGTCCGCATGTAAAAGGCTACTATGTTTTACAAAACATTGAATTGATATGTTACTGCAGTATTGAACAAGCTTTTATTTCTTTACGAAAAAAAATTTAAATAACAGTATATTGCTTTACCTAACCTAATTATTTTTTGAGATCTGGAATAATTATTGAAATTTTACTTCACTTCTGGTTCCTCTTTTTATGTAAATACATTTAAACTTCATTATCGAATACTTATCAGTAGTACTGAAATCTACTTAAAAAAGTTATAGCTCTCAATATTGTCAAATGTTTGACGTACTATAGTGGTCACGTAAATTCCGATTTGCGAATGGTAAGGCAAATGAATGTAAACAAAACCTACGTCCATATACTTTAGATAAGTCCCTTTTTACCCTCAATGCACAGATTTAGTGTGCAAAACTGTGCAAAAAAGGATGCACTCAATCAAAGTTTACAATAAATATATAAAAAAAACGAGGGAAAAGGCGAAGATTTGAAGACTTATCAAATGCAGACCGAAGCAAGCACCGCAATATAAAAATCATTTTCTTAAAATATGTACTTTGTGGTAATCTGTACAAAATCGTTAAACTACCAATTATCGCAATACCACGTAAGCTTCTCTAATATAATAACAAAAAATCAAAGCCGAAGTACACTGCTCATAAGAACCTTTTTCTTAGGGTGCTGAAAAAAAAATAATAATTGAAATGTCATTCACATGTGATACCTGTAGGGTATCCCTAACACGTATCAAGTATCAAAATTCATTTTTTCGCATGTTCGCTTTTTTGCCTCATGCGCGAGTTTTCAATAATCCGGACCATTGTGTGCCGTAAACCGAAGAGGAAGTGCGAAAGAAAATTATGTACAATTACTCCACTGAAAAAGCATTTTCGTATCGATAGTTGGCCAAACGGTATAAAGTCAGCGTAGATAGTGGCAAAACGTCATTAACAAGTTTGGTGATCCTGCTTCCATCAAAGACAGGCCAAAAAGTGGAAGAAAACAAGTGTGCAACTGGCCAAAATCTTGAATAAAGTTTACTGGCTTTAATAAACCAAAACAAAACAATGTCCGCGAGATATTTGGCAAAAAGACAAAAACAAGTGCGTCCATGATACAAAGAGTTAAGAAAGACATAATTTGAAAACTTGCAAAAAACAGAAAAAACCAAAAAAAAAAAACTAAAAATGTAAAGACAACTGGAAGTGGGTAAAAAAAGGCTCCTAAAATTGTACGAACGTTTGTTTCGTGACTCCGTTGAGAGCATTGTGATAGACGATGAAACTTAGGTCAAAATGGACTAAAGAAAGTTACCAGGTCAACAGTTCTACACGAAATGGAAGGGCTGTACAGATGAGCAGTCAGTGTCATGTTTTGAAGTGGAAAAATTTGGTGAGAAGACACCAATTTGGCAGGATGTATCTTCTTGAGACTGCACTATATCAGCCGAAACTTACCAAAAAGGGTTGCTTTTTCTTCTTCTTCTTCTTCTTCTTCTTCTTCTTCAGCAAAGCATGCCAGTCGTTTCTCTTTTGTGCCAACTGACGCCAATTGGAAACGCCAAGTGAAGGCAAGTCCTTCTCCACTTGATCTTTCCATCGCAGTGGGGGCCTCCCTCTTCCTCTGCTACCACCAGCGGGTTCCGAGTTGAATACTTTCAGATCTGGAACGTCGGTGTCCATTCGAACGACATGGCCAAGCCAGCGGAGCTTATCGTTCCATCGTCTGCGGTACTCACCGTCGCCAACGCGTAAAGGTCCGTAAATCTTCCGCAAAATCTTTCTCTCGAATACTCCAAGAGCCGCCTCATCGGATGTTGTCATTGTAAATGCTTCTGCGCATTATACTAGCACGGGCATGACAAGTGTGGTTTTCGTACGTCGAGAATTGACTACTCAGTCCAAAGTAGCACTTGTTGGCTAGAGCGATTCTGCGTAGGATATCCATGCTGGCATTATTATCGGTGTTAATGATGGTTCCCAAGTAAACGACATTCTCTACTTTCTCAAAATACTTCGTCTTGCCCTCGTTTACTACCACACCCATTCGCTTTGCTTCCTTATCCAACTTGGAAAAGGCAGAACAGACTTCGCGGTTTTTGTTACCGATGATGTCGATGTCATCGGCATAAGCCAGCAATTGCACGCTCTTGTAGTAAATTGTTCCTGAGCGGTTCAGTTCTGCAGCTCTTATTATCTTCTCCAACATCAGATTAAAGAAGTCACATGAAAGGGAGTCGCCCTGTGTGAAACCCCGTTTAGTGGCGAACGGCTCGGACGGGTCTTTCCNTGTGAAGTTTCAGCCAATTCTGACCACTCCTTCTATTTTTGTCCATGATTTGTATGGAGTCGCGGCACTGTGAGCCGTATGAGTTTTGAGGAGATGCCAAATTCAGACATAGGCAGGCAACTCCTTTTGGTGCTGTCGAAAGCGGCTTTAAAGTCGACAAATAGGTGGTGAGTGTCGATCCTTTTTTCGCGGGTCTTTTTCAAGATTTGGCGTATTGTGAATATCTGGTCTATGGTGGATTTGCCAGGTCTAAAGCCACACTGAAAAGGCCCAATAACGGCGGGCTCCAGTGTTTCACACAATACGCCGATAAGACCTTGTAACCTATGCTTAGAAGGCTGATCCCGCGTTAGCTGGCGCGAATGGCGGATCTTGTGGATTGAGCACACTTAAATTCCAGTCGTCAGGCAAGCGTTCATCTGACCATATTCTGCACAAGAGTTGATGAATGAACCTTATCAACTCCTCGCCGCAGCACTTGAATAGCTCAGCTGGAAGGCTGTCAGCTCCAGCAGCGTTGTTGTTTTTCAGCCGCGTTATTGCTATTTGCACTTCGTTATAGTCAGGCGGAGGAACATCGACTCCGTCATCATCGACTGCGGGCTCGGGTTCTTCTTCACAACTTTCCGTGCTGGTACTATTCAGTGGAAGTGGAAGTGTTTCCTCCATAATTTAAGTACGTTCTGAAAATCGGTTAAATCGCCTAACTCTCTGCTAAAATTTTCGGGCATTCTTCCTGTAGGCCAGCATTTCAAGCTCTTCGCACTCCCGTATTTCGACCTCTCTCTTCTTATTGCGGCAAATACGTCTCGCTTCCCTCTTCAGATCCCTATAGCAGTCCCACATAGCGCGCGTTACGCCTGATCGCAGCGTGACCCTGCAGGCGGCATCTTTTTTCTCTGCAGCTTCCTGACACTCCTCATCAGTTGTTGCTTCGGGCTCTCTGAAATCCGACTACTTCTTCGGCGGCGGTACTTAATAAGCCGGAAATGTGGTTCCACTGCACGCATGTGTCGGTTTGTTGAAGAGTGCTCTCTGAGAGCAGGTGTGAAAGGCGAGTAGCGAAAGCACTGGCTGTCTGTTGTGATTGCAGCTTTCGACGTTAAGCTTTCCTTGCATATTTGGGCGCACATTTTTTGCTGCGCAGAGGCGGGTGCGTATCTTGGCTGCAACAAGATAGGGGTCGAGTCGATGGTTGGGCCTCGGAGTGTGCGTACGTCCAAAACACTGGAAACGTGCCTTCCGTCTATCACTTCATGATCGATTTGGTTTCACGTTTTTCGATCCGGAGACAGCCACGTAGCTTGATGTATCTTTTTATGCTTGAACCTAGTACTGCAAACTACCATGTTTCGGGCCCGGTGAAGTAGATCAGTCTCAATCCGTTGTCGGAAGTTTCGTCGTGGAGGCTGAATTTTCCGACGGTGGTTCCAAAGATCCCTTCCTTGCCCACCCTGGCATTGAAGTAGCCAAGCACAATTTTGATATCATGGCTGGGGCAGCGCTGGTACGTGCACTCCAAGCGCTCACAGAAGAGATCCTTGAATGCCTTATCTTTCTCTTCCGTCGGGCATGGACGCAGATGAGCGAGATGTTGAAGAATCTCGCTTTGAAGCGGATTGTGGCTAGGCGCTCGTCCACCGGGGTGAACGACAGTACTCGGCGAAGGAGCCTCCCTCCCACAACAAATCCAACTCCGAATTTGCACTCCTTTCCAAGGCAGCCGTAGTAGATGTCGCAAGGCCCCAGACATTGCTTGCCTTGCCCCAACCAACGCATTTCTTGTATGGCGGTGATGTCAGCTTTCGTCCTTACGAGGACATCAACCAGCCGGGTAGAGGCACCTTCCCCATTAAGGGTCCGGACATTCCAGGTGCATGCCTTCAAATCGTAGTCCTTTAAACGTCTGCCGTTGGTCGTCATCATAAGGGGGAAATCTCATCCGAGGCTTTGCCTTGATTCTTCACAGGAAGTGGTTTTTACGTGGCGGGCCCAAACCCAGCGCACAACTCATTGCTGGGACGGGGATGGTTTCGCAACCAAATACACGTTTATATAGCGAGCCGCATGATCCAAGCAGACACCCGCTTGCAGCCGCACCTACTAGTGAACAGACGCGGAAGACTTCAGTGAGGCCTTAAACCGAATAAGTCGGAGTGGCCCCACCGAAGCTCCCTCTCTTGCTGCCGTGACCCAAGGCTCCACTCGGATTGGTTACCGCATCTCGCACAGGGGTTGCTCACGTTGCCCAGAGTGCGCGAACGACGACGCAAGAGTTGGGATTGAGTATAGCCGTGCAACTGTAACTACATACCCGGCGCAACGACTGTACCCCATTGCGCGCCGCTTTTTACCATTTCATAAAAACGTTCACAACGTCTCTGCAATATTTTGGCCAGATTCCATCTCAAACATACTGTTTTAGCATATCGTTGCTACTTAGCTAAGCTGTTGTTTGCTGTTGTGCTTCTATAGCATATTTTTAATACTGCGGCCTTGGAAAATATATACAGGTTTTTAATTAGAAAATTTTTTAATGCATTTTACTATAATATGTGCTTCAAAAATTTACAAAATCTCTTCCCGTATATAAAATGTAATTAATAATGTTGACTATGTCGCATGTGTTGACATGCATAGATTTGATGCATGATTTGATTTCAATTATTCGACAGTATGAACTGGCACTTTCATGATGTGACGACACATGTCGCTATGTTTTATAGTTCAACATTTGCGGGACTTAAGTAAATATTTACAATTTCAATTGAAATTAAGAATCGAAATTGCCCAATTTGAAGCTCGTGGAAACGTACTTTAAAAAATCAAATTGAAAAATTGCAAAATTCGATGGAAATTTCTTGATATTTCATACATTTTCCCGGGTTCTGTATGAAATTAAGAAAAAATGGTTCTTGTGGTTTTTGCTGTTGAATGAACTATACTTTTATAAAAATTAAGAAAAATTTGTTATGGAAAATATAAATACATAAAATCGTCAAAACGTCAAGGTATGCATATTTTTGAGGCTGATGTATATATATGTATATGGGCAAATCTCCGGAACCGTGTGCTTTTGTGTCACTCACCTTTAAATTAATATTATTAATGTAATTTTACTTTTTGTAAAAAACTTGGACCATTTTGATAGCAAATGTGTAAGTTATTGAATTTTTATTTTTTTCAAATATTGTCATTTAATTTTTATAAACAATCGAAGTAATTCAAATAACAATTTTGACGTGTCACTTTGGGTACCTTTTGTACGAGTGTATTTGAGTATAACTTTTTCAGCTCAAAACGGAGACATTCAAAAATCATGGCAAAGAGTAAATGTAATATTGGAAAAAGCATTAGGCGTTGAGAAAAATATGTGCTCGTCATTGGAAATGAACTTCAACAATTTGAAATCTGTCACTCGTAGTTATCAAAAATGTAATATCTTAAGTTAATTAATAATTGTTTTTATTTTCTCAAGCTAAACATTTGAAAGCATGTATGCGTAGTCGGCAGTGGCTGAGCGTGCAGAGGAGTGTGCCGCTATTTCTTAGCTTCCAGAAGGTGCCGGGTTCAACTTCCGTCAGGCGCTTCCTAATTTTATTTTTTTTCTTGTGAACCATGAAAAAGTATCTATGAAGTGCAGAAAGAAAGCGTATTGAACGAAAAATTCAATCAGACAAATTTCAGAAAAAAACAGCCGAAAACGTATCCTTTTTACCACCACAGACACACCCGGCACACTTTAGTGGGAATACGGATCGTCAAAGTATCCGAAAATGGAATCAGTAAACGGACAAATATCCGTACTTCATCCAGTTTTTTGTCATTTTTCGGATCGGTTTTCGGATTTTTTGCTGGCTGGGTACGCATCCCCAGAATGCAAAGTGGTGACAACACACATACCTACATAGTACATGTTTATCCGTACAAATCGCTTGCTGTGGTGTTCAAGGAAATTCAACATTTGTAAGCACATTTATACGTCTGGCTGTAGCTGAGTGTGCAAATATGCTTGCCACAATTTGTTGATATCCAGAGGGGGTCTGCGTTCGAATTCCACTGTGGGCAACATGCAAATTAAATATATATATATATATATTTTTTTTTTATATTGATTATTCACTTCAAATGTCGGCCGCTGTGGTGTAGTGGTAAGCAGTGCGCGCTTCCACTCCGCAACACCTGGGTTCAAGCCCTGGACAAAGCAACATCGCAAAAAATATAGAAAAAGGTTTTTCCTTAACAGTGGTCGTCCCTCGGCAGGCAATAGCAAACCTCCGAGTGTATTTCTGCCATGAAAAACAGCTTCTCATAAAAATACAATCGCCGTTCGGAGTCGGCGTAAAACTGGAGGTACCTCCGCTTTGTGTGACTACATCAAGACGCACGCCACAAATCGGAGGAGAACCTCGGCCAAACACTAACATATGTGTAAGCGCCAATCTATTATTATTATTATTATTCACTTCACGGATGCTTTTTCAGAACGAACGCGGTCATTTTAATATGCGCGTAATTGAATTGAGTATTTACCAATATACAGTAATTTCGTTAACGTTTATAGTAAGATCAATTACGTTTCTATTTGATTTTAATATTTTTTCCCTCATACATACTAATTACCAGGGAACGGATTTTTAGGACCTACAAACCTATAAAAAAAGGCAAAATAAAATAACGAAATAGGCTGGAAAAGGCAAAATAAAATAGCGAGAAAGGCAGGAAATGGCACTAGGTATTGCAAAAAAGGCAAAACAAAATAGCGACAAAGGCAGGAAGAGGCACTAGATTTGCAAAAAAAAGCAAAATAAGGCACTAAAAAAGGCACAAAATACGAAGAACAATCAAAAAATACATTTATTTTAGAAATTTTTATTGCTGCCAGAAAACTTCAAAATGCATCTTGTGGTTCAATGTTACTACAACTATACAGATTAAAGTTTTATGAATTAGAAGCTCGAAAGGATACAATAGTCAAAGATTCAAAGTACAAATTTTTCATATAATGAAACTAGTTCATAGTTTTTCTCTTTTTACTTGTAAT
>NW_016160274.1:0-67234 GCF_001687245.7 Rhagoletis zephyria
ACGTCTATTAGCCTCCCCAGAGTATCTTTAAGAGACGAATTAGGCTGATATATAGTCCTTGAGGTATTCGTGGCCACTTCTGTCCTTTTTGGCAATAAGACGACCCTCGCAGTCCTCCAAGACGTTGAACGGTAGGTTAGTCTTAAACGGCCTTCAACTATATTGCGCGGCAATTTCCTAGTCTTCTTATTTGCTTTCTGCAACATCGCTGGAAAAATTCCGTTCAGACCCGACACTTATACCGCGAAAAGGACCTCAAAGTCCATTGCAGTATGGATGCCGTCACCAGTTCTCTTAAAGAGTTCCCTCCTTGTGCAATTGATTCTGAAGCGTCAGGTATACCACCCGGATCCTCTAGCGCAGGTAAGTGAGCCTGTGGTAATAAATCGAGGGTTTCCTTACCACATTGCCCCTCATCTCTTTTAATAAGTCCCTGGGTTACACAATCCTTGGACCTTCCTTAGCCTTGCTGTCTCGATGGAGCTCTCGATTCCTACTACACAAGTTCCGACATGAGTGTCTTTTCTCAGTAAGTATGGCTTTCTGGCAGATCTTTAGACAATCGCTGTACTCGCCCAAATACTCATTATAGTGCCTACACTTTGCTAGTCTAAAGGTTTCCCTCACCTGCATCCTAAGAATACCAATTTCAGGGCTCCACCAAGAGAAGGCTACATTATTTAATATTTTAGACAGGCTATCGTTCACCCTCTCAAGGTTCTTCACGTCTCTAATCGACCTGGGCGAACGCAGTCTGTTCTCTACCAGATTTTGAAAAAGAGTCCAGTTTGTGAGTCTGGGGTTCTTAACCAAAGTGTGCCTAATGGATTTTGCAGCAGAGATAGTAAAGCCAATACAAGCATGATCCGAGAAAAAAGGCCTGTGATGTATCCTCTATCCAGCCAGCCCTACGTCAGGCTCAGAACAAAAAAGTAGATCCAGGACGTTGTTCGGCGTTAGCCCCATGTATGTGGTAAAGGAAAAAGGAAACAAATTTCGATACTCACCTCACTGATTGTTATCATTACATGAGTTTGAGGTGCATTCGTATTCACGCCTGTGACCACGTCCAATCCTCTGAGAGGAACGTCTATAATCGTTGGATTCTCAATAGTAAAGTGGCAAGACATTACCGTCAGTGACACGACTAAGTTAAAGTAATGATTCTTTTAATAAGAGCGGAAGCGATTGACAATTTTTCCCCGATTCCGCATTTTTCACTTATGGGGTAAGAGTGTTTTTTTTTCTGGCATATCCTGCTGATTTATACCACGCATACCGGCGTACGTATGAGTGACGCGCTTGCAGCACTCACAATTCACTAAAGCCGCTGGCTGACAAGCGCGGCAGCCAAAGTAAAGTCAGCAATTAGTTGCGTGATTTTCGTACTAATTTTCCTTTTCATTTAAGTGCATATGTACATACATACGTAAAGTAGCTGGAGACACGAGAACAGCCAAGGGCATCAACAAACGCACGCACTCTCTCATAAGCTCAGTATGCATTTAGCGCGTTGCGTATTTTTAATGAAGTTGTCGATGAAGAAATAAATTTGGTGTTAAATTGCTGTTAATTACGAGCGAGTGTGGCGCAGGAACTGAATCAAGAACAGTGCCTAGTAGTGGTACTGCTACCTTTTCATCATACTTATGTACATACATATGTACATATATGTAAAAGCGTAACGACACGCTTGCATTAATTAGCATTTCCGTCAATTGCACTACATTTTTTCTCATTGCTGGCTTGCCACACGTTACCCAAATCAACATACATAGGCGTGCTATACATATGTACCTCTCTATATGCTAGTGTAAGTACATATGTATGCATGTAGCTCGTAATGTAGCACGTTTGTTGGAGTAAATCGAAAAGATCAGAGCATAATGCCGCTGCAGCAGTCGGGCGTGTTGCATGCAATGCTGGCGCATCATTTGCATTTGTATGAAATGAAAAATTTGAATATTTGCGCCGCTTTTAATTCTCACAATTTACATAGCTATAATGTATCTACATATTTACTAGTATACATATGTCAATTACACCCATGCCGCCATGTGATCGCGCAACTTTTTATGACTTAACGTAAAATTTTTACAAATATGTGCTGATTTTTTCATGATTTTTATGATTTTCCCCTTTGTTTTCAACATGTGTAGCACATGTCGCTTCCCTGTTGCTGCTATTGTTGTTGCACATGTATTACGTACCTCCTGATTGCTTTGCATATTTATTCACATTATTTTCTGACTGTGTGAACTCGGCCGATTACTCAGCCGCCTACCATGTGAATCTTAGCTGTAGATTGCACTTGCGCTACTATTGTTTGATCTCATGGCGCTAAGCAATCGAATGGTAGCTGTTGTTGTTGTTGATTTTATTTTTAAGACTTTACTTTTTATATGTAGGTATGCCCTATTGTTACTACCCGACTCCTCAACAGTTACTCAATTGTTTTTCATTTTTCTTCGCTTTTTCGGTATATGTACTGCAACTTCTTATATTTGCCTCAAATTTTGGCGATTGTATGTGAATTTTTACATTATAGTACCTATATGCTACGTGACTTTTTAGAGTTTTTTCCAAAATACATAGACAGATTTTTAGGTCGAAGCAGTTAAGCATGTATGCTGTTTTTGGCATTCAGGCAATTCAGGAAGGATACCGCTACGTACGTACATAAGGATGTCTACGTACGTATGCCGATAACCCTTTCCAAGTTGAATTTAAAATTCCGGTGAAAAAGTTGTTACTGCTGAGGTCATTTAAATTTCGCAGTGCGTGTTTGTTTTTTCTGTAAGAATAACCTCAAATCGTGTGGAATTTTAAATTCTAAATCAAAAAATATAATTGACTTCAAGTCTCATCTGAAAATTTAGGAGTACAGTTAATTTCTTCATGCCGCAATGGTCGGATCTAAAAAAAATTAGCATGGGACCACCCCTAAGGTACAACCTTTTCGATAAAAAAAAAGTATAATCGAAAACGAAATGGTTAAACTTTAAATGGTTAAAAGTTAAACTTTCTCTTTCTTTTACCAGAATATCTCATGAACACTTTTCTGCATAAAAACGAACAATTGGGCAGTTCTGGCTAAGACAGTTGAAAGGCTTTTGTGAGACAATTGAAAGACAGCGGGCAAGATAGTTTGAAAGATTTTGTTTATTCTGTAATGAAGTGAAAATTAAAAAAAAGCTACCTTTCCAACTTTCATGGTGGAAAGCTCTTATGACAGAAAGCTTTTGCATATCACCTCCCGTTGCTCGAAGAGTTGCAATGGCAGAGTGAGCCAAGCGCTGGCGTGTCATTAGAGCGGTGGTGAGCCACGGAAAGTTGATGCCCACCACCGCATTAGAGAAGTCCAAGGTCGAGTCTTCAGCAGCGAACTTTTTTAATTTAATTGTTTTTGTTTAATTTTAAGATAATATTTTTTAAAAAATAAAAATATGTTTTTTAGATTTATTTCAGTTTAGGAGTTTTAATTTCTTATTCATGTTTTCTTTGACAATTTAATTGAGTTTTATTTTGTTGTTTGAAAAGAAAAAATATTTTGTTATTTCATTTAATTTTTAGAAACCTGCATTTGTTCTCTCTTTTTTCAGTTTCATTTAGGAACTTATTTTATATTTATTTTTTCAAATTAACGTTTTTTACTTGTTTTCTCATTTATTCTTTAGATTCTATTGTTTTAAAAAGCAAAAATATATTTTCACTTTTGCTCAATTATTAGGAACTTGCTTTATTTTTTCGTTCTTGTTAATTTAACTTTAATTTTTAAATTTCTTGTTATACATACTTCAATTTAATTTATTTATATATAGAGTTTTGTACATAGTAAGACTAAGTCTTTTAGTAGTACATCTTAAGGTAATAGCATTTAAACTGAAAACACTAATTTTTAGCTTAATTTTGCTTAGTATAGAAGGAGAGAAATTAATTATTTATTGAATTAGGGCTCTCAACAGGCGGCGAATTATGAATGACAATTGATAGGTGTCCAGTTTAATGACTGACAAAATTAATGAATCGTAAAGGGACACTTACACATAGTCTAAGCGTCTTATCCGATCGATAGTCAGAAAAATCCTATCTCCTCGTAAAATATGATTTCTTCATTAGATAGTAGCAAAAACATAACTTTTATTATTTTCAGCATTCATTAATGTTTGCTTTATTTTTTTTTTAAGGCAAAAATATGGGCCAAATACGCTTTATACATACATATGCTTTTTAGCAAAAATAACGGGAAATTTTTAATTCCGTATTTTTTTTGTAAACCGTTGCGGATTTTATTGATAACCTTCCCGATTTTTCGAGAGTTTTTAAGCCCAACAGCAAATATAAATTTTTACTTTGATTTTTATGAATGCTTGAGTTTCTGTTAAATAAAGTTAATATTTATACATTTTATCGCGCTCCATATCACGTAGGTACATAAAACTAAAATGACTAATAACGCAGGCCCATTAAACCAGCTCGGGCTAAGAAAAAAAATTATTCATCTCCAACAATCATAAAAGTGGCAAATAAAGTCAATGCCTGATAAGAATTATTATTTTTCAACTTAATATGTCAGCATAACCTGTCGCACTTACGAGCTTTCTCGTATTTCTTTTGTCAACTAGTATGCCGGCCAACTGTGAAGAGTTGTCGCTTTCATGTTGCTATCTCGCTTAACTTTGCTATTTTTTTATATTTTTTTTTTCTTTTTGCAACTTTATGCAACAAGAATTTCTCTCTATTTATTTTGCTTATCCGGCAAATGCCAAAGGCATCATTAATTATATACTTAACGGCACTTAAGTGACTAAGTCTAGAATCAACAACAGTAATAATAATAATAAAACATACATATATACATATATGTATATAAACATACGATAAGTAGTAAATAAATGGTTGATGTGTATAAAAATAACACAAAAATTATATTTGCCAAAAACGTTTGTCTGTGCTGGTAAATGATTTTAAGAGGAGGCTCAACGCCTTCTTGAACTAATGGAGCTAAAGAAAGTGAAAAAGGAAAGAAAGTGTTGTGCATCATTAGCGGCAGTGAAATACTTTATTGCAATTAAAGTGTTAATTGCAACGGATTGCCTGCGGCTGGAAGTTTGAAAAATGTACTCGCTAAATACATATAATCTTACTGTTAGTCTGAAAAAAAATGATATTTCTTATATCATATTAAGGCTACCTTAAGGAAACGATCTTCCTCTATTAGCTACCTATGAAATATTTGCATTCTGCTACTTAAATATAGACGTAATCTAAAAGTAAAAATTCTAATGTAAGTGGCTATAAAACTTTCCTCCACAAGTGAAATGACATAACATACACCGAGAGAAAACGTGAGATGGTCTAGGTTCTAGAAGAACACTCTTTCCATTATTCGGATTGCTGGGTGTAATGTCGAAAAAATTGAGAGCGAGCGAGAGAACTGAACCGAATGACCAATCGGTTCAAATTTGACCAGCTCGCTCAGACTGAATCACCGATTAAAGTTACATAAGTGTTCGCTTGTGACTGCAATTTGCTAGCGACTGCAATAGCGATTTCATAACACAAATGCAAAAAGTAGTGAAAAATAGACCAAATAAATACAACTTAGCCAAAGAAATTCGCTGGTCATTTTAGCCTCTTCATAACAACGTGTTGGTCAAAGAGAGTAAGAATGGAATAAATGAGAGAACAACTGCCGCGACCAGGGATCATATAATCGTCTGGGTAACAGCGCCCTAAGGAGATAGAGATAACCTTAAAGGCAAATACACAGTCAATACAAAAATAAAAAAAAAATAAGGCAAAGATTAAGACTAACATTAAGGAGAAGACAATGGTGAATATTAAGATTAACACGAAGATGAAGGTGAAGATAACGATAATGATAAAGATATAAAAGAAGATGAAGGTAGGAAGGGATAAAATAAGACGAAGGTGAAGGTGAAGGTGAAGGTGAAAATGATGATGAAGATAAAGATAAAGATCTGGATTAAGATCAAGATCAAGATGAAAATGATGACGAATATGAAGTTAAGATTGAAGGAGAAGACGTGAATGAAGATTATAGTGGAGATGAAGATGAAGACCAATGCGAAATGAAGAGTTGCGGATGAAGATGAAAAAGAGGGTAAAATGGAAATGAAGATGTAGGTGAAAATGAAGTTAAAGGTGAAGATGAAGATAATAAATGAAGATAGAGATGATAGTGAAGATGAAGGTTAAGATTTGTTCTAAGATTAGGACTAAGATGAAGATTAAATAAGGAGTAAAATTAAGATGAATATTAAAGTTAAAATAACGAATAAGGCAAAGACTAAGACAAAATTTATTTCTGCAATGCTTTCTATGAAGTTTCAATTCTCCCGCGCGTTAGGACCACATTCACTTACGCTGGACCAATTGGTACTGCTTGATAAAGTGCCATCCTCAAAAACGTATACAATTTTTGATCAGGCTAGCTTTTACAGTCTCGATTCCATCTAATTGAATTTTAATTGAATTTTCGCTGCCTCAAAGTGTTAACTGTATAGTAAGAGGGAGGCTGTAGTCGCTTTAGATTGCGAAATTTATTCCGCGGTTGTTCATACGCTGATTCAGCAAATGTGTAAAACTTTAGGATACCACAATATAGACTGCAGAGACTACAGCGCATAAGCAAAGAAATAGCTGGAAATGAAAAACATTTTTCGATCTTAAACGTATATTTTTTTTGTAAACTTCTTTAACCTGTTGCAAAAACAATGCTTTCGTAAATACCTCATTAAAATTCCCAATTTTTCACGCGCTTTGTACTACATTTTATAGAACAAAAGAATTCAACAAAGCGCAAATACCACCAACTAAGTACAAATCGAATTGTAACAATAGCGCAACTTCAACAAAAAGAAATTTTAATTACTTCGTTGATTCCGAAAAAAAATTTAGAACAATAGTGCCACACAAATATAAGTTTTCGGACAAAAAAAAAACAATCTTTAACAGGCACCGCAAAGCGATAACAAAAAGCTAAACTTTCGTAAATAAATCATTTTGAGCAATGTCAGAATTTTGTGAACTCATGATAAATTTGGTTGTCTCATGCTGCGAAGCGAAGTGGAGCGATTGCTGAAGAAGCAGCGAAGCCTAAGATAAGAATGGTGAAGAAGATGATGGCTATGATGATGATAATAATGATGCATAAATAACTAAAGTACAATACATAAATGGCAAATGAAAGGCAAGTGGACCCTTTGTGGCAAACTCGAATGAGCCGGGAGCTGATGTCCCGCAAGCCAGGCGGCACTCCCGCGTTGTTGGAGTATGCTTATTGTTTTTTTTACTTTTACGTCCGATCAAAGCGAAGGCAGCTGATCTTCAGTCAGATCTATTCGTAAAATTTTAAAGTGTTCTTTTTTTCTGTTAATAATTCAATTCAACATTTTCGCTAGTATTTACAACAATTTTATTTAATTGGTAATTTCCTATGCTTTGACTCCAGCTACGTGTATTTCGATTTAGTTTTTATTATTTCGCCAATCCTCAATCGCCAATGTGTGTGTCATTGCCAGTTATGGCAAGCGTTTAAAACACTTTGCCACAAATGATTTATGATCTCTGAATATAAGTTAAGCTGTGTGATCGCTTTGTAATTATTGGCAATTATAACACGGGTAAATTATGGGAAACAAGCAGTTGAAAAGTGAAAATGCGGCATTGAGCTTTGTAATTTCTAAATAACATACATAAGTTCGTAAGCTAGTTGGCTAGGTATTTAGGCAATTAAACTCACTTTCCACTCACAAAAATGTAGTATTCACTCGTTGAAATTATGCGAAAGTTAGTCCGCCTCTGGTGTGTTAATACATTATTTGGTTTTATAGAGTTATTTTAAATTTCTTTGTACCAAGAGAACTTGGCGATAGTAGGCAACTGAAGAACTGTCAAGGCGAGGCTTTAACTCATGGAAGGGTGAATCAAGTTTTCGATTATAGTTCTGAAATCGTCTATCAGTTCACGGATGGCAAACCCATAGCTCATCCTGCCAGCTAATACAAAATTATTTCTTACATGAAATTGCACGCTTAATTTGATTTATTATTTAAAAAAACACAGCGCGCGGACATATTTGGACAAGAATTGATTACTCTAGGTAGGATTTTGTAGGTCAGCCAGTCCAGGCACTGCTCAAAAGTATTTCAGGCTCTAAGAAGATACAATTATTTCAGTACAACCTATCCTGTTCCCGTCAAGGTTACCCTTTTAAGGATGACGGATGACCATCTGAAATGGTTACCCAAATCATGATTTCGCGTGGCAGTGCCAGTCCAGGCACTACGAGAGATAACCGTTGTTCAGAGAATCGGGTCAGTGCCAGAAGTGATTATCTCTGATTAATTTATGTATGCTAAGACTTCTCCAGATTTTCCGGATGGATGAGAAAATTGTTAAGATTCTGGATTTCTATGCCAGAACCTGTTTGGCACTTTCAAGAAAACCGCAGGTACGGAAATCTAGCCAGGCTCAAGCCGAAAACAGGGCTTTGTCTAGAGAATTTTCGGTGGAATTTATTTGAATTGTTCGTATTACATTTCAATAAATTGTTTCAAATTCATTTAATTTTCAAGACAATTGAAGGAATTAAACTATTATAAAAAAGTTTCTGTCCGTGGGATTCGAACCCCAGACCTCGCGGCTCGCTTATTGCGGAATACACCATTCTAGGTAAACATGCTGCACTGCAGACATTCCTACATATTAGAAGCCCCACTTAACATTACTACCGATCCTTATTACTGGGGGATGACGAAGAAATTATATCTCAACATTTCCTCCTTTCGTGAAACTAAGGTTTAAACACTTAATCCAGGCAGGTGGCTACAGATCTTTTTCTCAACATCAACATGCTTTTAATAGCTTGTGACTGCTAAGAGGTCATTTATCACTAAGTTTACTAGAGACCTGAGTCAGGACTTTTTACCTTCCAGAAGACCGGTGGAACTTTTAAAAGACTTTTCAAAATGCTTAATGACGATTCTATGAGAAACGGAATTATGCTGTTAATGATTATTTTTAATGAAAAAATAAAATTCGTAACGCTAGATTTTGCCAGCATGAGGCAGAATATGTACGGAAAATGTAAAAAAAATAAATAAAAAAATTAACAACTAACAACAAATCAAGTATGTAAGCTCCACCTAGCCCGCAGGGTCAATACACGAGCACTTGACGGAATGCCAAGAACCAATGCAAGACACACCAAACAATAAGTAATAACAAGCAATAAGATGAACTAATCTTGCGTAGAAGTTGTTTATAGAATAAGCCATTACCGGCAAAAAAAAGGTAGCCAACAAACAGCACAGCTATGGAAAAGATCTACATATAAGCCAGCTCGAAGCTATTGAGCGGAAGAATAAGAAAGCAAAAAAGCAGCGGGAGTGCGACGAGATGGCGCGTAAATCGAAGTATAAGGCAAACAATAGAAAATTCATTAATTAAATTTTGGTCCAGAAAACGCGGTTTGGTTTTGATTTTGTTGTTTTTTTTTTTTTTGCCACACGGAGTGAGCCGTTCAACAGCGGTAGACTCAGCGGCAGACAGTACGTGTAGAGCCGCGCAGTGTAGGCCTTTTTTTTAGTTTTACATGAAAGCAATTTTCGTACAATTTCTTTAGATTTTTTGGGGAAGCAAAAAGCAACTCGTGGCCTAGCTCTGGCCACTGGCCGAATTGGTGGCTGCTTTTGGAATTCTGCTGTGAATTTTTTTATTGTTTGTGGTAGGTAATGAAAGTGTTTAACAGGTAATGGTGGTAAGTATGCTCCTGATTACCGTGCAGAAAGCAGCAGAAAGAAAGGGTAAAAGTGCCGAAAGAAATCTTAAATACAAAGGTCAGTCAGGCAGCAGTAATTTTTCAACTGCGTAGAAATTGAAAAATGATAAAAAGTTTACGTACTAATTATAATTATTAAAAGTTTTCAGTTGTATTTATGTATGCTCGTCTTATGTTTGAAATTGTTGAAAGCGCTCGTTGTATGGAGAGCAGATCTTCGTTGCGCCGCGCACACTCTTGAGTAAAAGAAGTCATTATTGGAAAATTAATATTGGCACAGCGTGTTGTCGGCTAGGTAGGCAAGAAAGGTGGCAGAACACATGCTCCATCTAACTCTTCTTCTTCCTTGCCTTTGCAGCCAAGTTATTCAAGCCATTTGCATTCACTTTTAGGCTGACCGCGCCTGAACCGATCGGCATCGACAAGTAAGGTGTCAAAATGCTGAATTGGCGCTCGCTGGGTCACTGCCGCTCATTTATCAAAAATAATGATGTTTTCCGTGTGTTTGGGGTTTTCGTAAATTTTTTATAAAATCACTCTATTAATGCCTTTCTTTCTTTCTAAGTGAACGGCTGATTGTTTGCCTCAATTTGCTTTATAATATTCGCTTTACGAATTAGTTGTTTGCAGGTGCAATTTGTGAAGCGTATGGCCTAAAAATTAGTTTACATTTTTCCTGCTGCACTTTTTATGGACACATGCATACAAACACGCACACACTTAAATATTATTTTCGGCACGTAAACGATGTGCTGATGTTGTATTTATGAAACGTCGTCAAAAATTATTGCTTTTCAAGCCTCAAAATTTAATTATGGGAAGCTACAATAGCTGGCTTGAAATCGCGTTAAACATAAAATAGAAAATAAAAGTGGCCACTTAACACTTTGTTGATGAGAGGTTAATTGTTTGTAGATATTCCAGGCGTGATTTCTTACTGATTATATAACGCGGAACTTCAGTGAATGCAGCTGGGTTACTTTCGCCTAATTTCATACAGAAATCTACCGAGGAAGTTGGTGGATACATTATCTAACTCACCAGCTGCATACTTAAATTTGTATCGTCATCTGAAGATGTCGGTATTGCGGCTTCACTAGCTGCCAGATACTTATGTAAAAAAAATTGTTAACAAAACCAGGATGCTACCAACCGAAGTTTCGTCGAATTTTTGAGCATTATTTTATTTTATTTTGAAGTGAAATTGTCGAATATATTAGGCCAGTTTCTTCTCCTTGCTTGGCGCCGTAACTACAGTTGCCGCTTAGGCGATTTTCCCAAGTCTAATAAAATACGCTAACCGTTTCTCTTCTATGCCAACTGACTCCAAATGGAGTTTCCAAGTGCAGTCAAGTCCTTTTCTTGCCTTTACTTCGGTAAGGAGGCATCATCTCTCTCTCACAAGATATATTTACCTTCCATTATCTTTCTAATTGCACAACAAGGAGTAGTATCGACCAACTGCCATTTCCACAGGACACTAAGCCATGGGTAATCATTCTGTATGACTAGGACAACAATACATGTCGTTGTTTAACTTATGTAGGAGAAAGAGTAGAGCATCGCCTGTGCAACGGGCAAATTGCAAATTTTATCGCACTAATGAAAGCTATCGTCCACTTTTGACAAGAGCAAAACCTGTCGTCCTAAATTTTTTTTCCTTTGCTGCGGGTTGATCGAGAAGACGTAAAAATTGTGAGCGCTCTGCATCCACTGCAAAAAGTGGCATCCTTTCAATCCCATGAGTGTGCAAGTTTTCTTCGAGATTAAGTCGCCCCACTGCCGTTTTATTTTCATCTTTTCTTAACACAAGAAAAAATAATAATAAATAAAAAATCTGAGGTGAGGTACTTAAGTGAAAACTTGCGTACAGAGGGGTCCAGAAGGGAAATGAAATGTTGGAATAATTTTAGCAAAAGCTTGGAACAACGGGAAATATTGTCGTCTTTCGGTATACTGGAATACCCCCAACCAGCGGGCCAACGTAGCCGCACAAAAACAAGTTTGCAACGAACGATCCTCAGACGTTAAAAGAGAAAGAAACTGATGGCTCCGCTGGGGAGCGCTGGAGAGCGCAGGCGTCAGCAGGTTGTAGTATGATGCTATAAGTTGACATCCGCCAAGTTTCTTCGGAGGCCTAGATTGGGCCCAACACAGTTTAACGCGGTGAATAACTTTGGAAGATCGTCGTGGCCTGGTCAAGAGCATGCTGGCGTACGTAGAGGTAGCGTTATGCGCCAAAAAGTGAGCAAAGATATCCCAGGTCGCGATTAGCCTTGCCAGGAGAGTGTTGGCGAAAACCACATAAGGGGGTTTAAGAAGTTTGGAGTTGCCATATAATTAACGCATTCAACATTTTTCTTCGGGTGCATTGAGGACGAGTGCGGGTAAAAAGATTAGGGTGAATGGTCGAATGTCTTGGCATGACTTAGTTCTCCTGTAAAATACGTCTTGTTAGGGTGGTAGGTACCCGTGTTAGCCGGTCATACAGACCATCGCCAGGACCCTAGCTCATTCTCCTTCGGCAGTCAAACTGCAGCCGTGGCTATAGGCGACCAAGGAAGGAGGGCTTAGGAGGGCCAGACGACAACACCACTGGCATAGGGACAGCGGAAGAGGTGACAGGACAGTCGTGATATATGCTGATGGTGACATAGGCGGGTATGAGTATTTTCTGTATGATGCCGACGGCATGAATCACGGTTCACAAGAAACACCCCATAGTCCAGCGAGCTAGCTTGTGCTTAAATGCAAGCGTACCCCTGTGATTCTGGGCATATATGATGAAAATGCGGTGGCAGTGGTTGGAGGCACTCATGCGCAAAGGTACATCATCTGACGACCCGTACGTAAGACATCTGTTAGTGATATTAAACCACTACAACTTTTTAAATGCATCAAATGGTATAAATAAATGCTGTCGTGTAGAAACCTCTCTCAAAGCTTCTTAGAAATGCAACAAGAAAGCACTAACACAAATTCAAAGATGATGGAAAAAAAACCTTGTTACCAGTGTGTGACTTTATTAATAAAGTGGATCATAAATTTTCATGCAAGTGAAGGCCAACATGCAACATAATGACAGCATGGGCACAGCGCAGTTGTCAATACACCTAGCAATATGCCATAAAATATGCTGTTGCAACATGTTGCCGACAGTGTGGCACACACGAAACAAAGAGTACGTACATGAAAGTTTAACTTAGAATAGTTCTTAAAAACCTAGTGGCAGATTCATCATTCGAACAGCGGTAAGCGGTGTGTGCAATTAACGCGCTTAGCATGTTGTCCTTAGCGGCTACTGAAGTTCTCGACTTGAAACGAAACTCGAGAATTTTCATAGCCTAGCAAGATAGAGCCACAGGCAGCGGTAGAGACTAGGAAACTAGCAATTAGAAATAGAAGCAGGGAATAGTAAAAAGCAAATTGCAACAATTGCTGTTGCTTAAAATGTTAGAAATGGTACTATAGTATGGGCAAGATTAGCCGCATTTCTTAGGCGGCACTGCATGCATTTATAGAATTTAAATTGAGCCACACGCATAAACTGGAGCATTTTAGGCACTGTGGTGCACATACGCACACATATGTACGTGTATTAACTCAACCGGCCTTTCACTGTCATTGCATGCAGCTAGCACCCCATAAAAAGCGCCAACTAAACACACACAGCGCTGGGAGGTGCATACATACATATGTTCATTAGACTGCATCACTCCCCATTAAAAAAAAAATAAAAAAAAATCCGTTATTGTGTTTCTACTGGAATAATAAAACCTAATATATTTTAAGACTTTCACAAAAATATTTCGGAAAAATATTAAGGTTTAAGTGGGCTGGACCGATTTAAAAATACCTACAAAAATGGAGCTTTTTATGAACAAAAATGTATTTTCTCACCCGTTTTATTTCTTTTATTAAAATTGTGACGTGAATGAGTTTTCTTTTGCACAGAAATAAACAAGTGAAAAATATCTTTTCACAGATACCTCATATATCCAAATAGGAATAGTTTTGGCCTAAATATTCAAGTTTTTCTTAAACCCTTCCTTGAAGAAAGTTAAAAAACAGCATCAAAAATCTCATTATTACGATTCCGTTGAAACGATTTTTAAATATTTGTATGCAGATTTTCTAAGCTTAAATTATTTTGTCATGTGAAGGTATTTTTTTCTAAAAGTTATTTAATATACTATTTTTATTCATAAAAAATAGATTGTTTTAGGTATTTTCAAATCGGTTCAGCTTACATGAATTTTATTCTGTTTCCGAAATATTTTGGTAGACGTCTTCAAATATTATACATTTTATTATCCCGGCGGAAAAAGTGCAATTTTTTTTTGGTGATGCAGTCTAATGTGCATATATAACTATGTATATCTAGGCACGTTTATATGCGCATCAGCGTCATTGACCATGTTGCAAAGTCGCTTGTAATTAACTCAAAGTGCCGGTAGTAAAGTTGCAACTTGTCAATTCTTTTTCGCGGCACCAATCGACTGTGCAGCACAGCGACCTATCTGGTTGATTCACATTCAAGTATGTTTTTTATTTGCGCTCATTGTTTTTGTTCCACGCTGTGTTGTTGCTGTGCTCGTTGTGTTGTCATTGTGTGGCAATAATGTAGCAACGAGCTACATATGTACATTTTATAGATACTTTCCCAAGCACAGCTTGCTTGCATCTTTTGCTTCCTTTTTTGTTTGTCGAAGATGAACTCAATCACTGTTAGCTGATTCGCTAATGCGGCTTTAGTTATGAGAATATATACACACACACACACACACACACATACTTATATGCTGGTTAATTCTACTTGGCGCTACAACTCAATGCAATGCCTCTTTAATCATTTTTCGCTGCCTACTCTCAGTGCTCAGTGTTTTTACGCGCCCATCACTTCGACTTGCGCCAAATACCCAATGATAAATGTTGCTGCCACATTATGACTTGCCATAAATTCGCCTTGGTAACCATTACTCATTTGTCAGCAAATGTCGCACGCGCACGCATACATTAGCTGTTGCATGTTGCAACAAGCTCGTTTTCTTAATACGCTATCTATTCAACAAGCGCCAGTGCGTGTGGCATCAATCGCTTACGTTCTAAAAATGCACGTCATTGTCGCCAGAGCCACGCTAAAGCAGTGTCTCATACGCGTGCTTATCTAAGCTTTCTGGCCCACTCAGCCCCATGTATGTACATATGTGTAAGTACTACATATGGTTTGGTATGTTGCAAGCCCCAACTTCGCGCACAATATGCCATTTATTTGAAATATGCAATGTTATCAAACGCATGTAATTAGCGCGACACAATCACACGCATTGGGACTTCGAAGCTAAAGTGAGTGCTGAACAGCCTAGTAGAAAATATTCAGTTCGATTTACCAAATCTTCTTCCTGGCAACCTCCGTAAAATCAGATGCGGTATTTTTTGTCTAACCGCGTGAATTCCGTTCGCCCCTAGACTTACCAGCAAAGGTAAGAGGTATTGCTGTGCGAGAATAAGGCACTGCTCATCCGATAATCTTTCTTCTTCAGCTTTTACGTTGGCAACCGCTAACCAGAGCAGAGGTAAGAGGACCCTGCCTTCCGAGGAGCCTTTGTTCATTCTACACTGCACAGTCGCGACAGTTATGTCGCGTGGAAGGTTGTAGATGAGTTGGATGTAATTTAAAAATCGTCTAGTACTTTGTCTATGGTCTCCAACAAGATGTTGTTAAAACGTCCTGTATGATTGCGAAGGATTCTTCTATCCATAAGGACTCCTCGATAGCCTTAGCGTTCAACAAAAGTAAAAACAAAGATAAATATAAAGAAAAGGATGAGATGAGGATACCGATAAAAGTAAGGATGAAGCTAGAGGAAGGAAGTATAAAATAAATGTACTTATTGAGAAAAGGATATAGATAGAGACTCAATCTGTGAAAATTTCGGGATTTTAGAGATAATCGGGATTCTCGGTACTTAACGATATAATAATCGCTATTTCTACCGAGGTACTTTTTATCGAAATTTATATCGGTTTTCTTGTGAATATTTTTTATCGATTCTGTTATCTCTTTATCGATATTTTTAACGATTTTGTTATCGAAATTTTTATCAATATTGTTATCGATTTCTCTATCGATATTGTTGTCGATTTTGCTATCGATATTGTTATCGATATTTTCATCGATTTTGTTATCGATATCCTTATCGATTTTGTTATCGATATTTATCTATTTTTTATCGATATTTATTGAGTTTGTAATCGATATTTATCGATTTTGTTATCGATATTTATCGATTTTGTTATCGATATTTATCAATTTTTTAATGATATTTATCGATTTTGTTATCAGTTTTTCTAACGATATTTTTCGATTTTGTTATCGATACTTCTCGATTTTGTTGTTGATATTTATCGATTTTGTTTACGACATTTTTATCGAGTATCTAATATATTTTCCTACCAATATTATTATCGATTTGACTATCCTCATTTTTTCTGGAACCTTTCATCCATTTTTTTATCTATATTTTTATCGGTATTTTATTGGATGTTTGGATCGATTTGTTATCGACAGAGTAATTAGAACGAACAGGGTAGAGGTAGGGATCTAGATAGAAAACAGGCAAAAAATTATAACCTTAAGCAAAAGCAGATGTATGTATGTACATATGTATGTATTTACATTGGTAATAAGACAAAATAAATAGGTAACGTAGGTTTCACTTCTCCAGTGTGGCCCAGGCGTACTTACTTTTTTTAATGTTTTTTTTTTCACGAGTATTGAGGGGGCAATGAACAGACCAACCGATTGGCAAGTCGCTAAGCGAGGGTTGCCAGATTTTTAGTTTTGTGAAATCAATACAACTTCCGAGTACTCCTCGAATGAGATGCATTGGCGAGGAGACGAGAGAATTACCCCGCGTGACTAAAAAACCAAACAATCTACAGGTTTGCGTAAGAGAGCTGGGACTGTCCGAGGTTGCGGTGCATAATTTATAAAAGTTTAGGTTGGTTCAAGTAGGGTAGTAGCCTCTGTTTTATATGGATTTAAATATAAACCAACAACCGTTAGTAAAGCAGATGCGAAAGAGCTTCTAGACTTCAGCAGACCCTTTGTTTCGAGATATGCAATAAGAGCGAGCAAAGAAAACGAGCCTCGCTAATGAGTGACTGGAAGCTCTTATGCAGTACAAGGCGGCCGTCAAAATTAGGCTTCGTCCAGAAATTACGTCCGCTCTACCGACTAAATAAAAGAAGCATTCCAAACAGTTGCAAAGGACAGGGTGGATTTTTCACGAGCCAACAGAGTTGCACCAATATATGCCGCCTGAATCAAGAAAATTGGGCGAAACTATGCAAACTGAACCGGATAAAGAAGAAAATCTGTGGCTAGATGAGCTCAGACATAAAAAACTGCGAATACGCGGAAAGAAGATTGGCGTTGACGGCCTGGATTTGATCATCTATGTTAATGAGTTGGCAATAGCCTTACCCGCGTTTCAGAGAGATGTGTCGTCGCGTTAAAAAAAAAATATTTGCCGAACCGAAGAATTGCAACACAAACACCCCTTGATTTGGAAAGCTGGATAAAGGCTTTATGCTGGAAACAACAACCGACACTGAGGTTATTTATCAGATTAACAGGAAGGTGATGCAAATAAAAATGCTTTTGAACTCAGAGGGGTTAATAGTCCCGATTAAAGGAACGATTCCGCACATAAACCACAGTAAAATTTCGTCACCCTCGCCCCTACTCACAATAAGTGAGAGAGGGTGGTTTCATTAAAACGGAGCTGCTAAAAAAACCGGGGAATATACTACTGCAGAGAAAATTGAGGATCATAGTAAGAAAGCCTCATTTCAACTACTCTTCATAATAGCACAGGCTGGTTTGATTTTATGCTAATAGCTGCTATCAGAACGAGTTGGACTTTAGTTCAAATGAGAAGAAGAGTCTTCCAGATAACTAATCAAACTACTCTACGCATTTTCTATTTATTATTCACTACAATATTAAGGAAGTCTACGTATCGCTGGGACCTAATTTCAGCTCGGCTTGCCTAGCTGTAGTCGCCTGACTCTTCGCGCCACGCAGTTGAAGAGAGCATTCAGTCTTTGAAACGCAAGCCTGATCCGAAGAGCTCCATGGTGTGGCAGAAAAGCTCGAAGAACACCACGAACAAGTTTTTTTTCTGCTTATTACCACTTAAATGTTGGAAAACTTCAATTGCATTCCTAGTACTTGTAAGGTACTTCTAAAAATATCAACATTCTGTGTAGCTCCTTTGAGAAAGCAATGGAATGTGACTACTATTTGTTTGCCTACCGCTTTAAGCTAAACAAAAGGGTTGTGAGAAGCAGAGCGCAGTTGCTTGTATGGTAAAAGAAAATACTTACATATTTGCCGTTGTTCGTGCATATGCGTGACAATTAATATAAAACATGGCAACGGAAGAAACAACGGAAAGGTGCAGCTACCTAAAAGAGAGAGAAACCAACCAGCAAAAGAAGGAAAATTAGAAAAACTATAGGAAAACATTTGTGGTTAAACAAAAACACAAATGGTAAAGGCTTTTGAAGTAAACATAAAAAAATATATGTATAAAACAGAAAAAAACAGCAACACGAAGTGATCGCGTTATTGCCGACGGAGGTGGACTTATTCTGCCGGTCTGCTTGCTGTTGCTGCTGCTTCTAACCATCATTGGTGTGGTGACACAGACGCCAAGACACAGTACATGTGCGCCACGTATACAGTATGTGTGAATGCAGGCAGTTACATTTGGTGTTGGCTCGGTCACCCGCACTGAACAACGACCGCCGATGACATGTAAGGGGTTTGTGGCGTTTTCCATGTGCTTCCTGTAGGGCGCTACAGAACAGAAATGTGGTAAAGAATTTTGTTTGAAGTAGTGAAACAAGTATTTGAATTAAAAAAAAAAATATTAAACTCCTAAAATTAAAACCGCTTTAAAGCTTCCTCTGATTGAGATAGTAAACTATCTCGGATAAGGAGCAAAATTCGCGCTATGATTCTAGATTTTTCAAATTAGTCGCCGGGTATCCCGTTTTGCATCCTCCTTGAGTCCAGTAGGTCTATTGCTCCCATTGCTCGTCACAACACCTAAACTAGCCCTAGATACTCCAAAAAATTTCAGAATAGATCCCGGGGGTAGTGAGTATATGTGCTCTTCTCTTGATCATAAATACCCTAGCCTTCTCTCCCTTCGACTTGCAACGGCCTCCCACGCCAGAAGCAGGTGTAATGGAGTCCCCTTGGTAGCGTCACAAAAGCGACATAACTCACTACACCAGATTGCTTAATTATACAAGTGACCTCTTAGCCTACGAGGATCCGTCAAAATACCTGCTATGATTCTTATACCCCTACTGAAACAAAGTCACAAAACTCAGCGCATCACTATTGTGATTTCTACTGCGCTCGAAAATATGCCACAAAAAATTTATTTTAAGTGTTAAGGAAATGCACACAAATTTGAACGTAGTTTTTTTGTAGCGGCATATTTTTTCATAGCAGCATACTTTGAAACTGGCTAACTGGTCCGCTTCCTCATTTTGTGAGATTACATGTGACCTGGTACCCATACCAAGTGGATGATATTTTATCAAGCCATTCTACATTCTCCAGGACCACCGAGAATTTGAAATTAGTACCTCGTTGCTTCGATACTTGCTTCTCAAGTTAATCTCAGCACACAGTCTGATAACATGGACTTCAGCTTGAAAGATGCTGGAAAAAGTTTCCAGGGCATCGGGAGATTCAGTCTGGGCCATGAATGTCTGCTCCTATCCCCTCTAAGAGTTTTAGAGACATCTGTATACCGCCTTAGTGTTCTCGTAGGGGCGTGCGTCTTCATGGTGGAGGTACTACAGGTCGTCTTGCTGCTTCTTTCAATCTTAAAGTTGCTTTTGAAAACTACTACTCTATGCATGTCGTCCCTGGAAAGCAGAACTAGATCGAGCTAGTAGCCCAGCTTCTATATGTCCACCGTCTGTCTGGAGAGTCCACCTTGCGGATTGTTCAACTGATAGATGAAATGGCTCGGGTCCGGAAATAGGTGGCATGTAAGTACTGGACGTCAACTGTCTTAGCCATTAGCCTCTGTAGGCTTGTTTAAGCAGAGGGACCACGCTGACAGACTTACGCATGTCAGGAATAATGAAAAGGCCGACCGCCAATTTGAGAACCTTAGTGAGGAACGTAGCCAAGTGCATCAAAACAACATGCAAAGTTCGTCAAGCCCAATGACTTTAGACGACTTTACCTTCCCGAAGAATATCTGTACTAGAACGTTGGGTAACACTCAGGTGGACAAGTGGCAGTCAAGGGATCTTATCTCGCACTAGTTGCTCATCTCAACTTTTTCTCATAAGCAGGCCGGTTTTTGCAAGCCTACGGTCCAAGCATTTTGAACCGAACTTTTTTACTGGTCCTGATTAGGTGTAAGAGACTTACATTCTCTCACTTTAGCTCAGCAGTTGTTGTTTGGAGTGTTATATATCACAAAGACGGATGCTTGTGATCCAAGTGCACACCTGCTTGGGCCGCCCACCTTAACCTAGACCAGTCATATACAATACATACATACTAGTAAGAATTTTCACAGTGTGCTACATATCTGAACTTACTCCAAGCAAGCTTTAGTCCACTTGAACGACCAACTGTAGGGTGTTTGGCTTTTCAGAAGGCAAAACGTTTTTTTTTTTTATTTTAATTTCTTCTCGTTGTTGTTCAAAAAAGGTAAACAATTGTTGTTTATTTCTTTTCGACGTTTTGTTGAATAATTGTTGCACCACATACTGCCTAGACACACGTATGTATGTATGTAGCTGGTGTTGTTTTTTTTCTATTCTTGTTCTTAATCACAGGCAAGTAGTAGGTTATTTGTGTATGCTACCGCTGCCAACTGTTGTAAAAACGGGTGTAGTGAATTGGAGTAGGTATGCAGACAAGTCGCGGCTACTCCAAATTCTTGCAACGTCTTTGGAAAGCAGCCACAACAATAACAACAAAAAACAGCGATGACCGAACGACAAGTAGCCACAGCCGGAAAATTATAAGAAAACAATACACAAGGCAGGAAAAGGAACAGGAACCAGCATGCGACATGCAACATGCAATGCGCAACGTGTACGGTGCAACATGCAATATGCAGCCAATGGCAGCGGCAATTGAACGAAACGAAATGCAAATAAACTAAATGTGAAAGAATTGCAGCTTTTTGTGCATTTACTTAAATGTTGGCTAACTACAAAAAAAAAAAAAATAAAAATTTTGAACCAAATTCAAGTCGACAAAATAAGTAACCAAAAATTAGTTTACAGGAAAGGGCTGAAAAACTAAAAGGAAATTAATTTGAATAAACCCGAAAATGGTATAAATTGTGTTTGGCGAAAGTACAATTGGCGTTGATATGTATTTGATGGTGTGTGTAAATGCGCTAATTTGAATTTTCGCTAAAATGTATTCGTTTCAAAATCTGCATGCCATGCACCTGTGACGAGCACGAATGTAGAATACATACATAAAGCGGAAAAAACTAAGAGCGAAAACTTTGCATTTGCATGCTAAATAGCGCAAAAAAAATCTACAACCAATATTGCAATTTTCGCAGTCGCTCACATTTCACTTCGCCCACATTGCATGCCAGTTGCCATCGCATTTGCTCGATAGTAGTTCAAGTGCGCAAAAGCTTCTCAGCTTCTTTAACGTTGACTACACCCACCTGCCTCATGCACGCAGATAGACGTCCATACGAAGATATCAATGCAATATTTCCGTTTAAATTATTCACGAATTACTACATACTTCGCTGGGGGGGTGTTACGGGTGCTATACATAGTAGCGCTCCACTTGCGCTTTGCTGCATTCTTTTTCAGTAAGCGGATTTTGGATATCCGTTCCTATAGCGTGTCAGTTATCAGGAAAAAGTATAATGGAAATAAGCGAAATATGCTAACTTATTTCATTAGCAATTCATGCAAAACCGTTTATTTCGTTCACATTTTTTTAATTTAAATATATAATAAGAAAAATCCAGATTAGAGAATATATATTTTTCAAAAACTAGGTTTTTGTATCGTATCTGTGGGCTTCCTCGTCTTTTGAATTCACCCATGTTGGCCAAATCGTAGGATATTTTCAGCGGAGGACACTGATACATACGTACCATTTGTCCACCGCAACGCACTCGTTAAATCTGTATGTTTTTTTATGCTGATACGTTTTTATTTTTGTTTGTAGAGGTGGAGCAAAGCATTGAAAGCCGCACTATTTAGAACCCAAGCCTGCTCCGTTTCACTCCTTCCGTGGAATAACCACAAGAAGGGGGAACGGCCTGTTACCTTTCTATGAAGATCTGTGGAGTTGCTCCGATTGAAGCAATATTCTTAGTATAGTGCTTGCCATATGACATTTATCGGAACAATTTTCTGTTGACTCAAGCATGATATCCACAAGATTATCAACCTTAAGGGGACCACCACCTTTTTGCTAAAATCCTAACTTAGAGGAGAGAGCTAAGATATCTCTAGCAGCAACGTGCAAATGGACCTTTGGAAAGCAATGGGATGTACACCAAAGTCATCAGACTAATTTCAACTCACGGGTATTTAGTATGGGGGATGGTATGGAGGTAACAGGAAAATAATAGGAAAAGTGCAAAGACTTGCATGTCTTGGCATGTTGGAAGCAGTGTGTAGCGCACCTCAACAAGGGCTTAAGATGATATTTCACCTGAAACCGCTGCATATTTTCTCCAAGGTACGTCCACAAAGAGCACCCTCAACCTCAGAGAGGCCAATACGTGGCAGGTAACCAATTTCGGGCATGCACGAATACTGTACAAAATGAAAAGGCGCCCACTCAATGGAAATCGGAAATTGTATGGCAATTTCTCATCACGCTGGCATCACTGAGCCGTATCAACGTCACTCTTTGCTGGGTCCTCGGACATAGCAATATTGAAGGGAATGAGTGGGCTGTTGAGATGGCCATACGCGGCTAGAAGGAAGCGGATAGCTGCATACTACCACCGTTAATGATCACGTTAGGAAAATTGATGAGTACATGGTGGTGGCGACTTATGACTTGTGGAACAAACAGGAAGCTGTGCTTACGGTTCCGCACAAGCGTCAAACAGTTGAGACCATTGCGGCTGCTATTTATTTAGTTGATTGCGCTCGTCTCGTGAACTACTGTTCGTTTTCATCCAAAATCGTTAAGTGAATGCATCGTCAAAGCATTGATTCATATTCCCTGCTCTCTTTGGTTTCTTTTTTCTACAAAAAGTCCAAGCACATTTCTAGCACGTCCCATGTGCGTGCTAATGGCTTATAAAAATAGTTGACAAAAACACAAAAAAGCAGCATTTCATTTTCTAGCCCAAAAATGCTGCTTAAACGGAGCGTGTTACCAAAACTTCACACTGCAACTTGCCACTTGCAACTTGTCCACACTAAGCGCTCAATGCTTTGCGCCATTCAGTTGACTTCCCATGTAAATATGTTCCCATGTGATATTTATCATGCCCGGGGCACTAAAAGACGCATGCTTATTGTTGTTTGTGTGTTGTGTGTGTGTGTTGTTGAAATTGCAAATGTTTATTCTTTCACTTGGGGTACTACATACACATATTCCACTAGTAACGTTTTCTTTGTCGACACTTTTTTCTACATTAGTTTTTTGCATAGTTATTTGCTTGCATTTTCCAGCAACTTTTGTCACCTCTGCAGAATGCGATTTTTTCAGCTTCTTTTATTGCTTTTTGCTTTATTACTACTACGCTCGTAGGCGTTTCGATTTGTTCGTCGAGCAAAGCAGGAAAGTATTGGTGGTGCCTGCGCTGGCCCCAGCTTAGCTTTTTCCATTTTTTTTTTCCGGTACTTTTGTGTCGGCAAATGTAGTGTACTCCATGCGCGCAACACTCTTTTCCGTTGAATGATGAAATCACACCTTGCAATTCTTCATGCCCGGACCTCGGTGTGACATTGCGACCATTTGGCGTTTCAACTATTACTATTTTTCGTGTTATTGTATTTTTTGTTTTGTGTTTGTTTGTTTTTTTGTTGTAATGTGTGGAGCACGAGCTAGAAAGTTGCCACATAGATAGCGTCTCGCAGGCGTATGGTTGATTGTGTGTGCGTGTGTGTGGCAAGTATTGGGCAAATGGCATAACCATTTGTTCTACCACACATTACTTGCATTACATACTTGGGTTGCATTGCTTGGCTGCACACACCCACATGTACATACATATATAGGTATAATACATGTGTCGTTGTTGTTTTGGTTTCTCTTCTAGTTGCTTGGACTGCAAATCGCCAACAGTTTATGCAAAACTCGAAAATTTTATTGTGATCTAATCGAAAATATGTATGCAACGAGTGTGAAGTCCATGCCATGATTCTTCGAATCTCTAAAAAGAGACACTCATACTTGTGCATGCACAGAAACACACGCACACCTGCAATGATATTTATAAGCGTAGCGTATGTACAANCGAAAATTTTATTGTGATCTAATCGAAAATATGTATGCAACGAGTGTGAATCCATGCCATGATTCTTCGAACCTCTAAAAAGAGACACCCATACTTGTGCATGCACAGAAATACACGCACACCTGCAAATGATATTTATAAGCGTAGCGTATGTACATNTCCATGCGCGCAACACTCTTTTCCGTTGAATGATGAAATCACACCTTGCAATTCTTCATGCCCGGACCTCGGTGTGACATTGCGACCATTTGGCGTTTCAACTATTACTATTTTTCGTGTTATTGTATTTTTTGTTTTGTGTTTGCTTGTTTTTTTGTTGTAATGTGTGGAGCACGAGCTAGAAAGTTGCCACATAGATAGCGTCTCGCAGGCGTATGGTTGATTGTGTGTGCGTGTGTGTGGCAAGTATTGGGCAAATGGCATAACCATTTGTTCTACCACACATTACTTGCATTATATACTTGGGTTGCATTGCTTGTCTGCACACACCCACATGTACATACATATATAAGTATAATACATGTGTCGTTGTTGTTTTGGTTTCTCTTCTAGTTGCTTGGACTGCAAATCGCCAACAGTTTATGCAAAACTCGAAAATTTTATTGTGATCTAATCGAAAATATGTATGCAACGAGTGTGAAGTCCATGCCATGATTCTTCGAATCTCTAAAAAGAGACACTCATACTTGTGCATGCACAGAAACACACGCACACCTGCAATGATATTTATAAGCGTAGCGTATGTACAAATGTGCTTTTGTGGCATGCCACACGCTCCGTCAGGATATTAGTTGTGTACGAAATGTGGCGGTAATGTATTTTTATTATTATCGGTTTTCTGGCTATTTATGTGTTGATCTTTCGCTTAATGCCTAAATATATATATATGTATGTGTGTGTGTGTGTGTGAGCACAACTTCTAATATATGTACGTATATTTATTTGTCAATTCTAAGGATCATTGCTTTGTTTTAACCATAGCAGCGATTTGCTTTAGCTGCTATTGTCGTTGTTGTTGCAGTAGTTGTTGTTATTGTTGTTGCAGTTACACCTCACTTCACTGGAAGAATTGTCATTCGTATTTGTTACATTGTCATTGTCATTCTAACCAATGTTGCTATTAGTGTCGACGACGAATTTTCTATTGCCGCTCCTGCCGTCTATTATTGTTGTTGTGCCGGTTTTGACTATTATAGATCGCTACGTTTTGCATTTGTAATGAATTACTTTGGCGATAGTGGCATACTGATTTTGCATGCATTTTGAAAACAAGGTTTCCGCATTGCTATGTGGCAAGCGTAGTACGAGTATTGTTGCCGTCACCTACTATCTTGATAATTGTATGCACGTATAGTTGTTGTTGTTGTTGGCGAGTTTTTTGAATCGCTATTTATTGCTAATTTGCCAAATTGCTTTAAAGTCATAGATTTATCGCTGAAATATACTTTTCGAATTGCAATAAATTTAGTTACGAAAGTAAGTACCCTCTATATATACTCATTGAGGAATTCATGTAGAAACTATTGCAGGCAAAAGATGTGTTGCGAATAGAAATCTGAATTTTTTCACAGAATTTGCTCAAATGTGAGATCTGAAATTTAAAAAAGTAATTTTTCCTTGGCTGTGTTGCGGTAGCGATCAAGCGCGTAAAAAACCTAATTTTGAGTTTGAAGAGTTCCCTGTTGTAGACCCCATGGTTTACAAGTTTTAAGCGAAGCTCGGCTGGCAGGCCGTCAGCTCCAACAACTTTGTTGTTTTTCAAGCGCGCTATCGCTACTCGTACCTCGTCATAGTTAGGCGGAGGAATATTGACACCTTCATTATCGACTGGAGGCTCGGGTTCGTCTTCTCCACAGCTTTCAGTGCTGCTACCATTTAGTTGGGTAGAAAAGTGTTCCCTCCATAATTTAAGTATGTTCTGGACGTTGGTCACTAGGTCGCCATGGTTGTTCTTACAGCAATTCGCCCTGATCTTGAAACCTTCCGTAAGTCACCTAACTTTCGGACATTAGTTTGAACGAGCATACTATAAATTTCAATTAGATGACGCGGTGTGTGCGTTGTTTTGAAAAAAATGCATACTTTGCTTTAACACTTTTCCTTCAACTACTGTTTACACACTTAACTGCTTATTTTTCATTAAAGATTTGAAGAAATATTATTTGTTGTTGTCTGTTTTGTACCACAAAAAATATAAACAAATTCTCAACATGATCCCTTCAATTTATTTGCTGCCTCGTTTCGCTGCGCTCCAGTTGTGTTAGCAATGAGTGTTTTTATGCGTTGCGGCTCAGTACCTTCTGCATATGAACAGAGCATCTATGTATGTTTGAAAGTATGTACGTATAACGAGTAGGATTTTACTTATTAATGCAATTACCATAAGCAGCAGTTGAGCTGAGCAACCCAATTCTGGATATACAGTGACTCAAACAAGCACTCACAGAGTGTTTTTCTTTAAATATTCCCAATATTTGCAGACTAAAATTTTCTCGTTAATTTTTTATAAAAATATTGTTCATGCCCTAATCAAAACCTTATAAATCAAAGTCACAAATTTTATGGAAAATTTATAGGATTTATTTCAAAAAACTTCCATCAAAATATAACAATTTTTAATTCGAATTTTCAGAAAATTTTTGGTTCTATAGCTTATAAAATTTTTGTATAAATAATAAAGTTCACGTTTCAAATAACTAAAAATTCGATTGACTTTTAATATTCTTTTTTGTTTTGCTGGCGGTCTTTTCCACTTTTTTCATATATGTAAACATGAATTTCTTATGGGAGAAAAGGCACAAGACCGTTCACAAAAAAAAACTTAAAATACCTACAGCAAAAAAATTTAAAAAATCACCGTGAATTCTTAACTGTTTCAAACATGCACCACAATTTGATGGGCTATAAAATTGCATATCCAAAATAAAAAAAAAATCTGCTTAAAAAGTTGGAAAATTTGTTGAATTTTTCTAAATTTTCTTTAAAGCTTGAAGCTTTGAGTTTTAAAGGTTTTCGTTATAGCATATGACTAAATTATAAAAAATTTAAAAACAAAATTCAACTCGCACAAATAAACTTTCAGATTAAAAATTTTGAAATTTTGTTGAAAATTTGTTGAAATTTTAAAGTTTTGTTTAAAGTTAGAAACTTTGATTTATATGAATATAATAGGAACATTTTAACTTGAAAAACTGAAAATCCAGATTAAAAAGTTTTAAATTTCTAAATTTTATATAAAGTTAAAATTTTTGATATATATGATTTTGGATGTAGCATATCTTTATCTTTATATAAAAAGTTAACAAAAACCATTTAATTTGGAAAACTAAAAGTTTAGATTAAAATCTATTGATGATTTTTTTAAATTTTTTTTTAATTTTGTTCTGTTTGTTGTTTTGTTTTTAACTCTGATTTACATATATGGCTATAGCATCAACAATATTAAATAACATATTAACAGAAAATTTTTAACTCGAAAAACTCAAAATTCAGTTTAAAGTCTAAAGTTTTTTTTTGAATTTTTCCAAATTTGATACAAAGTTTGAATTTCCGATTTATATAGTTTTGGTTATAACACGACATAATATTTTTATAAAAGGTTAACAAGAAAATACTAAATTTAGTATAAAGTTTAAATTTTTGATTTACATGGTTTTGGTTATAGTAAAACACAATATTTTTATAAAAAAATTAACAAAAAAATGTTGACTTGAATTCAGATTCAAATATTTTAAATTTCGATGAAAATTGTTTCTAAATTTTGTACTAAGTTTGAGACTTTTATTAGCGGTTCTAGCCTTTAAATATTTTTTATACAAAATTTTAGATTACAAATTTGTATTTAAAATAGTTTTCGCTGGAAAAATATTTTGAATATTGAGACACTGTATGTGCAAGTATGTATCCAGTGTGCGACTCTAGCCGAGCTGCATGACCTGACAACAATCCCCACCACATTACTATCCCTCCACATGCCACTGCCAACAGCTTACAACGCTTCAAGCTGCCTACCACCTACCACCTCCCACCCCCACCAATTCTACTTAGCTTAGCTACTACGTATTTACATTTTTTTTTTTTGCTGCTGCTTCCTCGTCTTTTTCCATTCCATATCTACTACCACGAGTGCTCGTACATAGTATTCGCTTTCGGCTCGTAAAATGTCACAGGCACATCCGTGTCTACGAGCACTAACCTAACCTCATTGTTGTACTCAATGGTTACCTTATTTGTTTTTCGTTTGTTTTTTCCCCCTTATTTATTTAAGTAGCTTGTTTTTGTTGTTGTTTATAGTGTGGCAACATGATGCGGCAGTCTAATTTAAATTAGCTGTGGATTAGTTTAGGTAAATGCAAGAGCCAAGTGGCAGCAGATAAAATTGGTAAAGGAAGATACATAAGCGGTTGGGAGGAAGGCAAGTGAAGAGTATGTGACATGAAGGCGTATGCATTGTTCTCTGTTATAATTAGTTTTAATTTTTTTCTTGTTGTAGATATTTGTTGTCATTGGCATTAGATGTACAGAAGTTGCGCATTCTTGTGCGGATGCCATGTTGTTGGTGTGGCTGTTTGCTTTTGCTATTGCTACTGTTGCTGCTGCTGCTGCTGCTGCGCAAATAGTGAACGCCTGCAAACATTGGACTATGGCGGTAAACAGTACCAGCATAAAGCCACCAGTTAAGAGCTAACAGCAAACAGCTACTAGCGCTTCAGCATAGCTGCTACCCATCTAATGTTTCCTCTGCTATAATTGCTACAGTTTGTAAGGTTCTTTTATTTATTTAATTTTTTATTTAAATATTAAATTGTCATGCATTATTACGCGCTTACAAAGGTACGTACGTAGTATGTTTTCTTGCCAAACAGCTACTGTTCGGTTGCTTTCGGCGGTTATAAACCAATGCTGGAAGCTTGGAGGCGCCGTTCTTCGCGCTCACTCTATGTGCATACATGTAAATTATTCCATCAGATATCGCAGATAAATATGTACACATGTGGCTTTAACAAAGTACTGCATCTCCATTGTACTCCCCTTGTAATATAAATATGTATGTATATACATTTGTATATGCGCAAGTTGATATTTGTTCATAAGTGATGAATATTCAAGCTATGTAGTATATAGCATTCTACTTTACTCAGCTGCAAGTTGTTGCTGCCACTTCATAAATGTGGCAATTCTCTTCCATGGCATATTTATGGCTGTGTTGCGCGTTTAATATTTCATTAAACAAATTTAATTAACTTACGGTATAATATATGTATGTAAGATAAGAAGTAGCTAAGCTGCGACAGTTGTAAATACATATGTACATACATATGAACGCACAACTGCACCTTTTGTTTAAAACATATTCCAACGGTATCCATGTAAACAAAATAGCTGCAATGTCACTCAGGAATAAAGAGATGCTTTGTAGACATATGCATACTATTTGCTACATATGAAGGTATATATGTACAAGCATCAAATAAATTATAAAGCTTGAGCTGGATCATCTCTTCTAATTCACAAATAATTTCAATATATTTGCATACATATACACTGGCATCAGAAATAATAGACTCGCCTTACTTTGAAGAGTTTTGGCTATACATATTTCCATGGTTTATTTTATGTTTAATATTTTTTTATAAATGCCTGGCCAGTTATACAACAAACACCATATAAATACCCTTTTCAAGCTTTATACACAAATTATAAAAATAGGACAAATTTTCACCAAATTTTTAAACTTTGTTTTCAGAATTTTTAGTAAAATTTTTGGTATGTAGTGTTGTAGCTCATTCCATTTTATTATAATAAAGTGTAAGCTTTAAGCGGCTTACTGTTGATTTTCAACATTTTTTTGTTGACGATGCCAGGCATTATCTTGCATATAAAAAAAAATTTTCGAGCACACTTTGTATGGGAAAATATGCGAGACACCGTCAGCAAAAGCAAAATTCTTAAAAATCAACGTTATTTTGTAGCCAATTGAAACTTGAAAAAATATTAAAAAAATATTAAACATAAAATAAACTAAAGGAAATATAGCCAACATTTTTAAAAGTACCATGAGTCTATTATTTCTGCCACCAGGGTATATGTACGATATCAGTGTATGCACTTTGTTTACATACATATGTACCTGATTTACAAGTAGGTATGGATTCTCATTGCCTATTTATATTCAGTTGAGTCTCTTGTTGAAGCAGGATTTAGAGCCGATTGTGAATGCTCTCGGCTGGTCGAATCGCTCGAGTGTCATATCGAAGGGGACACCTGAGTGACATATTCCGTGCCACGACGAAGTCAATCAGCCTCCCTCTCTTGTCGGAGGTGCTTCATGAAGGCTGAATTTTCCGTCTGTTGGAACAAATATGCCTTTTTACCCACCTTAGCGTTAAAGTTGACAAGCGAAATTTTAACATCGTGGCGGTGGCAGCGCTCATATCCTAGTTTTAAGCGTTTCTAGAACTGCTCTGATGTTGATGGGAATGCGCCAGGAGACGAGATGTCGGGGGCATAGCCCAACGAAAAAAAAACCGATACCAAACCATCATACACTGCCTACTCCATGCAGCCGTGTCCTATCCAACGCATTTCCTGGATACCGTTGTTGCCGAAAGCGCCTTCCCTATAGAGGAAGGTGCATATCAGTAAATCGTGGTTCTAAATTGTTTAATTTTTTTTTACGTGGCGGGTCCAAAGCCTTCGCTGGGGGGTTAGCCGAATACTCTGCTCACACTACATAGAGTACGCGAGCGGGGAAGGAACAGATGATAGGATTGTCTTTGCATGTGCTCCACGTTTTTTATTTTAAATCTCATAAATTGTTTGTAATGAATTTTGGTAAAGTTTTATGGAGGCAAATTCTATGGGTCTAGGAAAAATGATTTTCTCCTTTTTAGTCTATTTATAGAAATGTGGCATATTAAAAATTATTTTATTTACTTTTTTTGTACTCCACTGGGTACGAAAGTGGGAAGATTGTTTTCTAAGTCTGCAAAATAAACCCTCTATAACAATTTGGTTTTTTCCTCGACTGTCATGAAAGGAACGACGTTTCATCGTCTCCAAGGTAAATACGGTATTCCATCTGAACAGTCAGCACAATTCGGTACATCTGATAACGGTGGCAACTATCACTGTTTTGCTATATGAAAAGTAAGGAAACTGATATTGGCTCAAGCTGGCATCCCAATAACGGCGCAAATAGCACAATATTTACCGATTTTCATCGTGCTTGATTGGTAAATATTAAACAAATTTATAGCACTATTTTTTGATTGGTCCAACATGGTCACAGTATGGTGCTTGATTACTAATAACAATAAAGAAATTGTCGACTTTGATCCGGGCATGGGCACCCGTTAAATATTGCCGCATTTTTTACAATTTGATTGTTCTACAATGAGCAAAATAGTGTTCACATTGTCGGTACAGCAATATTAATTTTGTTTGTTTATAGTCTGCACAATTTTGGCTCAGATTGCCGCATTTCGAAAGACTGTATTTGTGCACACTATCTGTATATGATATGCGCCGGTAGTGGGATCTTAGCTTAAAACATAATCTCGAAGAATACCCATTTAGCCCAAAAAATTGTTCCGTCCCCACAAAAGCATATGATGGGCCTTCTCCTGCCTGTTTGTCGGTACCCAACGCTGTGTTACTATGTTTCTTCCTGCCAAAAATTCAAGAGTGTCAAAACACTTCTTCCTGAAGCTATAGCTGCAATGTAAATACATACATATGTATATGAGATCAAGGCGAGGTAATCCATTTGTATAGATCTTTCAGTTTTGTGGGTTTACAGAAATTTCCTGCTAAGAGATTATTTTTAACGGTTGGAAAATTTACGTATTTCCATTCCAGGGGTCATTCCTAAAATACCTCTATTCCTTGTCCTTATGAAGGGTATCGCCAGATATTTGAACAATAATATGAGTCGCATTTAGAAATGCGTTTGGTGCTTTGACCGTCTGGTTAAAAGCATGCGAGGGAGACCCTGCGGAATGGTAGCGCGCACTTCTAACCCTTACACCACAGCGGTCGCAGTTACTTACTCCCAGCTAGAACTGGTTGATTCAGTAAACTCTCAGTGAGGATTCCTAGGAATTTTCCTTCTTGATGCCCTGTCTTCCTCTGCTCTGACCAGTGGAAGTGTTCTCTCCTAGTTTGCATAGCGTGTTGCTTGCTATGTTTCCTTTGACCTGAATTCACTGAAATGAAATTCAGTTCCAAGTACGAGGAACAGGAAAACATCAAACTGAGCATTCTTCCTAAGTACTACAAAAACATTATTCCGCTCTCGATTAAGAACAAGAAATACAGCAGAAGTCAGCAAGTAACTTGCCAAATCCACAAAGTGACACTTTGCAAGAGACAATTAAATTTTTATAAACAACTTAAACAGGAGGTAAGTATGCGCTTTCGCCCTACTTACTTGAGTGTGGCAAGCGAAGATACAAGCAAGCGCAATGTGCAACACAAAATCGAATAATGTGCACATCTAAAGGACATGTCTGTGTGACCGCAAAAGGCAAGCGCTGTAAGTGGCATACACAAATAAATTTTGCAAGTAATAGGATAAGCAGGATGCACAGAATGTGAGTGAGCGAGCGAGTGAGTGAGTACTTAGGGTGACCAGAAGACACAAGCAGCTTTTTGGAAAAATGTGCTGGCATTAAAATTTCATTTTACAAAAACCTTGAGTGGCAAACTGAAAATAGAGTGGTCGGAAATCGCAGAATGGCCAGAGGTAATAGTAAATGCGCTTGAAGCGTTGGATATACTTACATACATATACATTCATACATGCAACATGCAACAAGGAAAAGTCAGATAAATGAAAGTCTGGAAGGAAGTGCCAAGCATATATTTGAGTGTGTAAAATGTAAAAAGTGCAATTGTTTTAAATTTTTAATACGCGGAAATGCAACTGCTTTGAAATATGCACTACTAAATGCCATGGAAATGGAAAATGAACCCAAAAGCAGCACAGACAAGTGCTCTTACTATTTTACTTTTTCCACATCCTTCACCTTTTTTTTTGTGTGTGGAAATTTATTGCTTGCAAACGCAGTCATCAAATCAAGCAATTGACGCCACCGCTCGAGTGGCACTCGATTGCTAGAGAGCAAACTAATTTTGTGTGCAACTAGCGGATATGCATTCACGCAAGCGCGCAGCTGCAGCCTTTTGACATTTAATAGTGCAACTTAGATTAAGCAGGACATCTGCAGGAAGTGTCACACGCCAATGCCACTCAATGCTATGTACGAAAAATTTGTATGCGAATGCAAAGGTATGCACTTATGCAAGTACACTGAAGTGCCACCAATTTGTTAAGAACATCGCATTCTCAATTGCCTTAATTTCCAATGAAATATCCACTTTGTCAATTCCAATCGAAATGCATTGGTAATGACAGAAATATGAGTCGACTAAAATAGAAAACAAAGCGTATCCTTCCTGCTCTTTGATATCCTTAATTTCACAGCATTTTGCTATGGGCCAATTACAACACACGCTCATATGATGCCCCAAAGGAATTATAGCGAAGTGGCAAATTGTGTTGTAAAAAGTCGTAAATTTGTCAGCAATTGCCGACAGCGGAGACAACCAATTAAAAATAGAATATGGCTCATATACTTGCACATATGCATATGAAGATATGTATACAAATGTATTGCAATTTCATACCAAAGTACTCGAAAGTAGTAGTTTTTGTAATTCAATTTTTGAGTGCTCGGGATTATTCAATAGTCCTTAAGTATTCTTTCAAGCGCTCGTCTGCCTTTAAAAGCAGGCGCGTACAGCAAAAAAAAACAGCATTCTTGTATTTATAACTCAAGAGGCTTATAACGGTCTTTTTCACATTTATTCACCTTAAACATTTACAATACTTTGCTTTAAAAACAATCTAAATCTTATCTTGTTGTAAATTTTTAGCTCCAATTTCTGTGCCGTGACCTACGGTAGCTCATATGTGAAAATTCTTTAGAATTCACACGCCAAAATGTATGCACGTGCACCCACAAACATTTTTCATAGAACCTTATCCTTACCCAGATTGTTTAGAGTACTTTTCATAGCGAAATGTGTGAAAATTGATCCTTTATTTGTTGTTCGAGACAAAAGAGGATTCGTTTTTGAGAGGCTTAAAAAGGCACATTTTGCCAGCAATTTATTGTTTTTGCTATTAAAAAACATCTTAAATATATGCACGTAACTATAATCGGACCAATTTAGTCTTCCATTGAAAAAATTTCATTTGTTTCCTGACAGATTTCTTGGCTGACACTACTACCGCCGAGAGAGTTAGCTACTTGCAAGGAGTTCGCTCTACTTACAGAGCTTCCTAGACATCGAAAAATATTTGAAAGCAATGACTTCAAAGCTGAAACTGGTTAAGATTAGATTAGATAAGATTTAGAGGAGAGAGCAGAGAGCTCCTAGTTACCGCGACCGAAACGATCTATTGTAGCAAACCTCTATTCGACTATAGGTCTTCTTTGATTCACATATTGCTAAGAAACCAAGCGAGGTATGGTGATTGTAGGAAGCGAAGTCTGGTCCTAGTGAATGCTTCACAGTGGCACATAATGTGTTCTGCTTTTTCCTGTTCTTCGTTGAACAACCTACACTGATCAGAGCTAACAACCCCTATTTTGACAAATGTTTCATTACGCTACAGTGGCGAGTCAAAAAACCTGTAACAATGCTTACTGCTTACCCCTGCGGGAAACTCTTTCCTGTCCAATATTGGATGTAATGGTTTTGAATTTAAGGGTGTCTGCAATCAAGCGGAATTTCGTTTCATTTACCCCTTTTCGCCGGACACAATCGTCTATTAGAGAGGGTTCCGTGTTATCGAAAGTGCCCTCTACGTCCAAGAAACATCGCACCGCCACTTCCTTATCCTCCAAAGACTTAAGCTGAAACTAGTGTTGACTTCATATGGATTCTCCTCCACAGGCCTTACCCCAAGCGACGAGTAGGAGAGGTTTAGCAGCCCAAGAAATGCAGTATACCTTCAAGTGGCTAATGGATGGATGGATGGTTCAAGAATAACTACGTTTTAGGAGTGGTACTTTTTTGCGTCCTGTAACTGTGTTGAAGGAAATAAGTACCTTCCAACCGTCTTATTCGGCATGATTTGCGACAGAGTCGTGTATAAGCTGTTTCCCTTTTAGATGGGCCGATGAGTACTTCTAGTTACTTAATATGCGACTCAGAGTTTATCTGATTTTCGGCTTCAGTTACTACTACTAAGTACATATTTNAATTTCGTTTCATTTACCCCTTTTCGCCGGACACAATCGTCTATTAGAGAGGGTTCCGTGTTATCGAAAGTGCCCTCTACGTCCAAGAAACATCGCACCGCCACTTCCTTATCCTCCAAAGACTTAAGCTGAAACTAGTGTTGACTTCATATGGATTCTCCTCCACAGGCCTTACCCCAAGCGACGAGTAGGAGAGGTTTAGCAGCCCAAGAAATGCAGTATACCTTCAAGTGGCTAATGGATGGATGGATGGTTCAAGAATAACTACGTTTTAGGAGTGGTACTTTTTTGCGTCCTGTAACTGTGTTGAAGGAAAGAAGTACCTTCCAACCGTCTTATTCGGCATGATTTGCGACAGAGTCGTGTATAAGCTCGTTTCCCTTTTAGATGGGCCGATGAGTACTTCTAGTTACTTAATATGCGACTCAGAGTTTATCTGATTTTCGGCTTCAGTTACTACTACTAAGTACATATTTACTATAATCGTTGATCATACAATTACATACATAATACAATTTCTGTCTCCTGAATAGCGAGCTCTTGGTGTTTTGAGGCAACTCGAAGTCCAGCAAGTTGTCGTACATTGACCTTCTTTGAGCCTATGCCCTATGCTTCATCTTAGTGTAAAGTAGTCGACTAGCTACCCTACTAGTGTGATCCTGTTTACGTAGGTCGACATTAGTTCTGATAACAAAGTGGCATTCATCGCTGCAGGCTCGCTTACAGGACAATCAAAATTGGTCATAAAGGCTGCGTTTCTTTATACATTCCGGATAATCCCATTTCACAGCCGGAATAAACAGAATACGTTTGAAATATACGTTAACATATCATCAGGAACGTTCTAAAGAATAAGTAAACAAAAAAGTTTATTCCAAACGTTCAGAATGAATAAAGAAATTCAGCCATTATGTTTGTTATCTCTCTCGGGGTTTCCTTTGACTAGTTTCCAATTATATTGTGCTAGATGTCTAGTCGCAGTGAAAGCAAAATGGGTAATGAATTGGCAAGGTATGGTCCAGTTGGTATTTTCCCCTGGCAGCTAAGGTATGGGACTTGCTTTTACAACCTGTGGGCTTCTTTTAAACAGACATTGTTGAGGTTACCCCTGTGAGTGCTGGGCGAAAACATCGTTATCTAAATTTGCAAGGTTCTTCGGTAAAATTATGTCAACCAAAAGCCAAGGGAGCTGTATGAACTATTTAATCACTCAACTTTAAAAATGTCCCACGCCCTGAAGGTGTACTAAACTGAGAAAAGAGACTGCTAAATATATTTGCTCTTAAGACAAAATTTGGTGACTATAATCGCGTAACTAAACTCTTTTCTCAGTGGTTTGGCACTTTAATACAACTAGGTGATAGGCCTAACTGAGGCATCTGCATTGATGGCTTGAACATGGATCAACGAACGGGCGCTGGTCTTAGTTTCGAGGCCTTCGCCTCAATCAATCTCATCGTATGTCAAATGACTGCAGTGATTTTCAGGTTGGAGAGAAGGCGGCTATTCTTCTTCTAAATACTATGGCTATAGCATCTTCATCGTTTGTCAAAGACTTTGAAATCATTAGTGAACTCGGAAATTATACGAAATTGCATTGCCACATTTGCATCACTAGGCCATCAACTCTATGCTAGGTTTGGAGAACGGTGCAGAGTAGCAAGCGCGATGAGAACAACGAATGAATTGACCATTTTTTGTGTCAATATCCGGATCTATAGTCGAATCGATTCTTAAACTTATTCACGAGTCTGGAAGAGACCTTCTCAATTTAAATTTAGATTGCCGGTTATTGCTCTGACTATTCACTTATTTCGCTTTGGTAAAAGAATGGCGATTAGAGGAATGCGCCCCTTTTGGCACTCACAAATTGAGGCCACTCGCAATGAAGAACTCTGTTTCCGAACAAAAGTATGGAACTACCAATGTGTGCCTTTTAGCCTTACCTTTCAAAAATTCTTCTCAGCTAACGAATTAATGAGATTCTTTTTCTACCTACGAATCAAATATTTTTTGTATATTCTTGCTATAATTTGCATAAGAATTTAACTTTTTTGTTTACACAAAGAAAAGTCCAGTTCGATATAAAAAAACTGAATGAGGCTGCGAAAGCGTACAAGTACGTGCTAGTGAGAGAGTGAGGTAAAAATCATTTCACACAACAGTGTATGTTATGTTTTTACTCATCTACCCACTGACGTAAGCTAAGTAACCGTTTTGTTATTTTATGCACACAGCCCCTATATGCATATTTATTTACTTATGGACGTGTTTTTGTGCTCAATCATGATCAGTTACTTGGCTTGGCATGCTACTGAAACAATAACAATTACCATATAAGTAACTACCTACATACATATGTATGTATGTATGTACATTAGACTGCATCACCAAAAAAATTGCGGTTTTTCCGCCGGGATTACAAAATTTATTATATTCTAGACGTCCACCAAAATATTTCGGAAAAATATTGAGATTTAAGCGAGCTGGACCGATTTGAAAATACCTACAAAAATGAAGTTTTTTATGAATAAAAATAATTTCTTAAAGAACTTTTAGAATAAAGTCCCCTCAGATGACAAATTAGATTAAGATTAAAAAATCTGCATAAAAATATTTAAAAATCTTTTCAACGGAATCGTAAGAATTAGATTTTTGATGCTGTTTTTTTTTACTTTTTCAAATATTGGTTTACGAAAAACTTGAATAACTGGGCCAAAAGCATTCTGATTTAGACTTATGGGATCTCAGTAGAAAGGTATTTTCACACTGTTTTTATTTCTGGCCAAAAAAACGGCATTCGTGTCCCATCTTGTTTTTTCGAATACCACCACATCTTAATTCAAGTTTGAATGACGTTCGTTCATCCTACCTTTCTCTTCCATCCTTTGAATGAGTTTATTAGCAAAGAAATAAAAAGGGTGAGAAAATACCTTTCCAATGACACCTCTTAAGTCTAAATCGGAAGAGTTAAAGTTCAGTTTTTCAAGTTTTTCCTATACCAATCTTTGAAAAAAGTTAATAAACAGCATCAAAAATCTCATCATTACGATTCCGTTCAAATATTTTTTATATTTTTTTTTTAAATATTTTTATGCAAATATTTTAAGCTTAAACCGTTTTGTCATTTGATGGGGTTTTTTAAAAAAAAATCTTTAAGAAACCATTTTTATTCATAAAAAACTCCATTTTTGGAGGTATTTTCAAATCGGTCCAGCTCACTTAAATCTTAATATTTTTCCGAAATATTTTGGTGGACGTCTTAAAATATAATAGACTTTATAATTCCACTGGAAAAATTATACCGATTTTTTTTGTATGGGGAGCGATGCAGTCTAATGTACATATGTACCTACTTATTAATATTTATCGGTTGACGTATCGAAGTAGCTGATGAGCATAAACAGTTGAGTAATTAACATATTGTGTCAAGTATTTAGATGTACAAAATTGATGCTACCCATCAAGTGGATGTACATGACAGCAGAGAAAGAAGAAGGTGCAAAGGTGGCAAAAATTACAACGGCATCAGCATCACTTGGGTTTTTAAATTAAAAGCCATAATAAATAAATAAATTGATTTCACTCATTTGTGGGTCTTTGATAAATTTCAAAAAAAAAAAAACACACACACTGTCAAATAACAGTCATTCAGAACTGATTAGTACGTAGGTGGGTAGCTAGATATGGCTGCCACTAAAAAGCGGCAGCACGCTTAGACCTTAAGTGTAGGAATCTTTGCTGAAGTATTTAGAGTCCCCGTCCAACCTGGTCGGGAACCTCAGATTTAAATTCGCCACCTCAGAGAGGTCGCAAAAAAGGCGACCCCATTAGCCGCAATCTGCTCTATAAAAGATAAAGAATTATTTTCTCCTCTTTATGTTTAGATTTTGCAACTTCTCTAGCATCTAAAAATGGTCCTCCGAGCCATTTTGCATCTTCAGCTATAATACGATGACCCATTATAGCACCAATAATGCGTATTCATAGTCAAAATAAAGTCGACAGAAGTTAGTTTTAGCTTTTTGGCATAACTTTCATTGGAATATCTGTCAAAAGCTACAGATAACTTAACTTCCTGAAAGCATCTGTTTGGTCATGCCCACCCCTGCGAAACTCATCTACTCTATATCACGATTGAGAGAATACAAAGGTTGCGCCGATCTCGGACCGCTATTCCTCTCTTAATGAATTTGACAGAATCGTTGTTTGCATGACGTCACACTTGTGCAACTTGTTTACGTTTTCCTTGCAACATTTTTTCTTCTTCTTCCATTTTTGCTCACGTTTTGGCATTTCTCTCTCGCAATTGCACCAGTGTGACGTCACACAAAAGTTATTCTCAAAAATCCTCTCTGATCGGCGCAATCTTGTATTCTATCATTCTTGACTCTATATATCCGTGCAACCGTGAGACCTAAATACGATTTAAACTGTTCTATGTAGCCATATTCTGCAGAGATCGGCCTGGAAGACAGTAAAATAATCCGGTTAACGAAATGAGTAGCTCTAAGTCACGATTGAGAGAATACAAAGGTTGCGCCGATCTCGGACCGCTATTCCTCTCTTAACGAATTTGACAGAATCGTTGTTTGCATGACGTCACACTGGTGCAACTTGTTTACGTTTTCCTTGCAACATTTTTTCTTCTTCTTCCATTCTTGCTCACGTTTTGGCATTTCTCTCTCGCAATTGCACCAGTGTGACGTCACACAAAAGTTATTCTCAAAAATCCTCTCTGATCGGCGCAATCTTGTATTCTATCATTCTTGGCTCTAAGTAAGGTTTCGCGAGGAAATGCGATACCATTGAGTTCGGAATCAGTGCTGCTGAAAGTACTACTATAGGAGCTTTTTACTACTACATATTTTGTCATTCATACTCCCGTACTCCCCAACGACCGATTATACTACTATTTGGCGAGCTAGTTTACTTTTTTATTAAAATTTATAAAGTGAATCAAACGATGTTGCATTGAGCACTGCCAAAGCTTATTTGCTTGGAATGATTTCCGATCTCACTTTTCCTTTCACGTTATCATTAAAGTTTCTTAAACCATATTACAGCATTATTTAAATCTTGGAAATCGTGGAATAAAATAAATAAGAACTTTAACTGGTTTATAAATCGAATTTTTTGGTTTATGAAACTGTCACTTTACAGAGCTCTATAAAATTATTTTATTTTTTTATGAATAAGGTTATTAGGCTATGTAATATATAATGGGTACATATATCGACTTGCGGGGGTGGGACCACATCACAAAGAGGCCTGGAGTTTTATTTTCTTCTAGACAGGAAGGGCAATTACGGTTGCCAAGTATTCAAACCGCATCCCGCCAAGCGGGAAGTGACCACTGTCCTACTTGCTAATGAAGCAGCCCCTCGATGCCTCTCAGTCATTACTGAGTGCCACAACTGGTTGTTGGCTAAGAAATACGTGAACTGAGTCCTTTACCACCAAATCAGCATGTATTCCCGTGCGAAATCTCACTTAAGAGTATTTAAAGTGAAACAAGTTTGTTATATTTAAATACAAACATAATTTAGCTGAGACTTGCATTGACCACTTCAGAAGTACTTAATTTGAAGGCTGTTAAATAACTTGCACGCATTTGGTACAATGCCCCTCCCTCTATTTTCCATCATGTTGTCCCCGCCCTTAAGGACTGAAAATAGTGCGGCTTGAAACACCCAAGGCTGCGTACTATCCTTGGACATTGAGAACCACGTCTAGATCTAATAATTTCCACCTCGCTCTGTACGACACCTACTTCTTTTAAGATTCCTTTTCAGACAGTAAAGGCACAAGCTGCGAGCCTTGATGAATGTGACTAAGAGACACAATCCACGGGAACGGAATATGGTCACTTAAGGCATCATTATTGATCCACTCTATACATCATTCATAGTTAAAATCATTGCTGTGTTGTCCTCGCATGTACTGAGAATGGACAAGCTTAATTATCTTTCCTTGACCTAACTATTTACAAGATTCATAGTCATATAAACATAAAATAGTCTGTTAAGTTGTTTGCATTTTCAATGCCCACTTGTTTTTCCATATTTACTCAATGCTTTCTTAAGGTATTAAGTACGGTTACATTTGTATGTATGTGTGTATATTGTTTGCCTTAGAGAATATTTAAGGTAATAAATTAAATATTGAACTAAATTTTTTCTAAAATGCTTTCGCTTTTCAGTTCACCTTAACATGGGTCGTTATTTGACCTCTTTAACAATTTTCATTAATTTTGTAAACTCTTTCGTAATTCACTTATTCATCTTTCTCTAGACGGAATCCAGCCATCAAAAATCGCCCTACATGACATAATATTGCATTCCACAAGCAAAGGCAAGCTGCTGTCATCTGAAATGCAAGCCACCTTCTGTCGGCATTGTAAAAATAATAATAATTGCTGTCATAGCAATTGCAATCAAGTCAACAACAGGAATATCGAATGTCAGATTGTCAACAATTTGTCGCTTTACAATGAGAGCCTTCTGTTTTTTATTGGCATAACTGATTTTTTTGTTTTAATTTTGTCTACTCCTATACGTTTTTATTCCTCACTTGTAATTTATTTTCTTACTACCTTAGTACTTACTTTTTTTTAATTTTTTCCTTTTAACGTTTTTACCGCGCTTTTTAAGTATCTTCGATTTTATTTTTTTTTAAGATATTAATCACATTTATTATTTCCACTACCCGCTATCTTGCCACTTAATTGACTTTTTCACATTGAATTAACTTTAATAAGGCACTGTTCGCATGCGTATGTGGCTTCAGTGTGAGAGAGTTGCAAAGCGCCACCCACAAATATGAAGTTGAGATTTTTCTTTTACATATATACTTTTTTTGCTCAGCTTAATTCTTTACTCACTGCTACCAATCAATGCTTGTGCAACATCTGAGCGCATTAAGGCGCTGAAGGCAGCCAGTGGCGGCGGCCACTAAATGATGTGAAAGTGATGTGAAAGTGATAACAGCTGTTGCACAAAAATCGATTCAGTATGCCTTCGCTTTGCTACACTTGCAACTTTGTTTTTTTAACCGACTTCCAAAAAAGGAGGAGGTTATCAGTTCGTCGGAATATTTCTTTTTTTTTTTTTATGTATGTTACCGCATAACTTTGGACCACGTCAACCGATTTCTTTTTGCATCGGAAAGGTAGTGTCTCAGAGGTGGTCCCATACTAATCTGGTTAAGATCCGATCAGCGGATCATGAGATATATATATATATATATTTTTTTTTTATATGAGAGTTGAAGTCGGTTTTTTTTTTGCTAAAAATTACTTGTTTCATTCTTTCATCGCTGCTGCCATGGGTTGTCCTGGAGACGAGGACCCAAGTAAGTAGGAGCACGGAAAAAATTGAATATTTTATAAAATATGCGCTGTGATTTTCTGCGCTCAAAGAAAAAGAAACGGTAGTCCTTGCTCGGCTCTTACATATACAGGTATTAAGTTGGTAGTTGGCAGCAATGGCGAAAGGCGGATAAAAGAGGGAGGTAGGTGGTCCGTATCAACCAGACAAATATGCGCTGCTTGAGTATTGTCCCTACTTTTTATGTAAGTACGTAAGATGCAGGTAAGGATAAGATTACCTGTGTAAAACCTCCCACACCTTCGAGCTGTCATTGGCTCGCCGACTGCTGTCTTGCAACTTTATATTTCATATAAGAATGCATGTGCTACTGTGGTCCGTTGCCAGTCCGCCATCCACGCTGCTCAACGCCGTCACTCAGCACCTGCTTGCGGCCTGCAATCTGCGTACGTAATGAGATTTACTTTTGCCGTACTAGCTGCTGAAGCGAAATCACAACAAAACGCATTGTGGCAGCTTGTAACGGCTGTCGATGCATTTATGCTTCTTATGCTTGCCATACATTTTGCTTCTCCGCTTAACCTCTTCCTTACACTCATCGCAAGTGCTGCTTGTTGCACGAAGCGTAGGAAATTATACTTTTTACATTGTTTTTGGGGTTATATAAATGTTTGATTATGAGAAAAGGTATTAAGTGGTCCATTACACTACCGCAAGCAAGGCCGACGCAGGCCAGCAAGCAAACTAGCATCGCCGTACTTCCCGCCTTGCGCTCCGCTGCAGTGTTATAAATGTATTAAATACCTGAAAGCAAAAAAAAAAAACAAAAAAAAATCAAAAAACGAGTGGCAACGCTATGTTGCAAGTTATGCGCTTTATAGTTCAAGCTGGGCAGCAAGCATCGTTCATGTCAATCATTCCACTTAAGTGAGCAGCAAACCAAGAATATCACCACAATCTGCGCCGCTCTCAACTCCTTCTTATTATTTCGTAACTGTGAGTGCCATCTTGATCCTTGTGGTTGTCGTCGTCGTCGTCGTCCACTCATGCACTTACAGCGCAGCTTCGGTTACATCTGCATGCCACAATCTGCTAGCACTTGCTTACGATTGGCGGCGGTGGTTTACTTTTTGTTTTTCAGCGACGTCTACGCCACCTACGCCTTCACTCCTCCCCTTTTACTTCTTACACATATTTGTCTTCCTTTTCCTCCCCACTTTAATATCACTTTCTCGCAGCCATGCCTTACTTTACTTTCCTCTTCTACTTTGCTTAACTTGCTTCATTTTGCTCTTTGCTGTCTTAATATTTTAAAATAACATCTCAACTAAAGAAGAGCAAAAACAAGGAATGCACAAAAAAAGTGCAAATTTACACTCCACTTGTGTGAAATGCTTTTGGTTCAATTCTCTATGCACACTAATTTAAGCAAAAGATAAAAAAATGAAACGAGAAATTCGATGCAGTGAGCGTAGAAATTTAATATAACTTTAGAAAGTCCTTTGCTTTCTGATACTTTTTTCTTACTGCATTTACAATACTTTCGTTAAATGGCACTTAAGCGCGCAGAATGTGGTAAACACTGAGAGAAATTGAGTGAAAAAGTTCGACGCAGTGGTTACAACCGTCGGCGAAAGGATTTTCCTCCACTGAACCCTCCCCAAGGGTGCCGACTGGAAATGAATACTCCAGCTAAGGTGAGGGGAGTCTGGGTAAGGCTCGCTGCCCATCTCAATGCCATGTGATCATGTTATGGAGCTTTCCATCCATACAGAGTATTAAGCGGACTGTCACTTTTGGACGACGTATGGAGTCAGTTATAACGGACTGTATTTCCACGGTACCTCAATGATACCGGTTCGCCGCGCTGAGTAACGGTGACCTTATCATGGCATGGAGATAGAAAAGTCGCTGCAATATCCAATTAATATATTGGTTTCGCAAACCTCACAAATGGCGATGTAGCGAACTGGAAGGCCAAATTCATGCACCGATGAAATTTCTTTGCCACAAGATGTAAGGTTTGTCTTAGTATAAACGGAAGAGTTTGTGAGGGTAACTTCTTTGGAGAATCTCTATCAATTTTAAATTTAGCATTCAAGACTACTGTAGTGTTTTTCAGGTAATGGTAGCTGCCATTAAGGAAGCGGTCGAACGGCTGTTCAGCTATGTAAAATGAGACTAAGTATCATCTACCCTGATACCCAAATCGCAATGGAGGATCCACAATATCACCAACGATGTACTTAATTTTAGTCGAGGTATGCTTAAAACTTTTTACGGTTACAGTCGGATATGGGCAAATAATAAACCAGAGTGATAGAGCAGTAATCTGCATTAGGGATGAATTGGATAAGAAGGTGTCTTCTAGGTTGTCTCACTGAGTGTGAGTGTGGTCAATTTCTACCAAACGTGGAATTTGCTTTAAAAAGAGTCACATATTATTTCAGCATGAAAATCGTAAAATGCGCAATCCCGAAAAATATTACAAATATTAAAAAAAATCAACACATTGTCATTTGTTTGAGTAAGTACTATATCATTCAGAGGACGTGGTTGGAGTTATTCATTCTTTTAGAGGTTCTCGAATTGGTTTAATAACATTTTTCCCAGTGCATCTTCGTTGCCAAAGCGAATTTAGCCTGGAACTAAACTCTTGCATCAAATATAAATTTATGCTTTGTGCTGCTGTGCTTTTGCTCATCTTAAGTCATTTAAGCTAAAAGGCAAATCAAGAAAGTTATGTAAATTATAAACGCTTTCAAGTTGTGGGCGGTCACTTTTAGTAGATACAAGCGAAAGTAAGAAATTGAAAATTAAACAAAAGTTTGAACTAAAGCAGAGTAGAACGGTTAAGTGAAAATCAAAAGCAAAGAAAAGATGAATTATGGATCACGTATGTAAGTAAATTTAGATACTTAGGTAAACCCGAAAGCTGTATCAGCGCACTAAAAAGCTTCACTGAGCATACTGGAACAGAAAAAAATCAATTGTCTGCGTTTCGATGCCCTTACTTTGTCAGCATATCGCTAACCAAATCTAATCGCTGACATTTCGGATGCTTGCGGCATACCACAAACCGTATTGCTGGCTACAAATCGCCAATATCGCGCACAAATCACTGACATTTAATTCATAACTCATCTGCCAAAAAATGATTTACGCGCAACCCAACTCAATATAAAATCCCGCAGCGAAGCTAAACTAATGAAAAATAAAAACAATGCCAGACAGGAACTGACCCGCAGTGAACGCATATCCCGTGAAAAAGAAGAAGCGCGATAAGTAAAAAAGCATTGCCCGAGTTAATCGCTTCAGAAAAATGGGTAGCTAGTGGACAGTAAAATATTATCTCAACAGAAATCAGTTCAAAACCTTTGACTACACTTTTATTTTATTTTTAATGTTTTTAGTGTTTGTTTTTTTTCGGGTACCCATATGTGTATGTATGACACAGTTCTTGGCTGGCTTGGCTATATGGCGCGCATGCGCATTACGTTTCCGATTCTCAAATGAATAAGTAATAAAGAATTCTGCGTAAGAAACCAAAAAATAAAACACTTTTTTGTGCATCAACTGATTTAGCTACAAACAAAAACCGTCACAATTTCTGAACCACAGATCTTCAACAGAAATCGCTGAAGAAGTAGCAGAAAAAAATTAATATTTGACATAAAGCGATAAACACCAAGAATGAAAGACAGCCAAGCAGAAAACGAGCGATAAACGAATNGCGATAAACACCAAGAATGAAAGACAGCCAAGCAGAAAACGAGCGATAAATGAATATATGAATGTATGTATGTATTATGACTGGTTCGAAAACAAAAACTAAAAAGGTACTAATAAATAAAATGCGAGTACCTAAAAATCAAAAGCGGCAAAAATAGCAGTAAAACGTAAATAAGAACAAACCTTAAAAAAAACTGAGATTTAAAACTAAAATAAAATAAAAACTTAAATGATTTATCATAATGTGATCGCAGCGGTGGCGGTGGCTGATGGCAATCGCATACGCCGACGGAGACGGAGACGCGACAGCGAGCGCGACCAAACAGACAGATTGGCTTGGAGGTGATGGAGCGCCTCCGGTTAAACGTTGGCCGCCTTGCCTGCGGTGATGGTGGTGATATCAGCGCAGAAAGAAGCACAAAAATTATTTTTCATGCTAAACACCATGATGGCGAGATACTCACGGACAAACATGGGCAGAGATAGCGCAAAACAGGGTTGCCAGTCCAAATATAAAGAAAGACTCTTTCCTATCAAATGAGGTAAAAAATTGACAAACTTGAAGTCGAGAAGTGCTAGTGATGGCCTAAGTTTCTCTCTGGGGTCTTGAGAAGTCTATTTAAACTAGCCCAGAAACAGAGGCTTAAGCGCATTAACAGAATTGATCTTTCGAAGATTAAACACATTTTTTTCCAGATTCTCAAACCATCGACGGTATCGCGCGACCGTCTATATTAACCGCCAGAGCTTTTGGGATCAAGGCTGAAAATTATCAAACCGTAGCACCCATACACTTATAACCCTGGCTTCTGATATTTTCTCAGGCTTGAAGTTTATAAATTCTAAATTCTAGAATTAGATTAATAACAGACTTATTTCCGCTGAGCAAGAGCTCAGTCTGCTTTCTACATACCATTTCATACTCCACTTCAAGAGCCAAAATGTGTCAGATATACTTATTTAAACTAAAACTTCCTGATACGAAGCCAAGTCAGGGGTAGCCCAAAACTTTCATGTATTGAGGGGCCTCAATATAGATCAAAAGTTAGGTTCCCGATTTTTGAACACATATAGGTAAGGTTAGCTTGAGTGGCCGGTGGACATACCAGCATATTTAGGCCCTCAATCAGAATAATATCTTAGACAAACCAGCAAGGGAATTAGAGTGTTTACTTTATCGGTATACCCACTAAATCGTCCAGGCCTCCAAAGGTTCCAGCACGCATGAACCTCAGTCTTCTCCTCATCAGTGCGGGTCATTCACAACATAAGTGCCCTAGTGCTGTTTTCACAGTGGGGGGTCAACTCAAATTCGGCAGATAACTTTAAATTTTTGTACTGAAATCCTATAGTTAACTGCCGAATGCGAGTTAACTCGCCACTGTACTGATACAAGTTCCTCCTCGTCTCTTCAGATCCTGCAGTAGTCATTGAATGGTAGCCTAGTACCTCCGCGTATCTCTCTAGGGTGATGTGACCGGCCAGTAGACCCAGTAGAGATGAGTTTTGTACTAATAGTTATTCTGAGTATTTCAAATTATCTGCTGAACGTGAAGAAAATACAAATAATGGCAACACTGGTTTCCGCACGTACAAGCAGTTTTGCCACACAAAAAATACCAAATTCCTCAAAAACAAATGAAACATCCTCAAAATACGAACAAATTACCTAAAATTTTATTATTACAGATATGAGTATTGTGTACTATTATAGGTACTTAGTATAAAAATTAATTACATTCTCCAATACAATCGGTACATTGAAGGTTTTACTACCAGTTTGAGGGAAATGTGAACAAATATCAACATTTTTTGATTTTTCGGCCGCTTTATTGACGTTTGATCAAACCGCCTCATTCGCAACTGAATTTTCACCGAATGAGGAGGCAAGAGAGAAAAATTGAAGAAAACCAATCTGTTTTACATTGTGAACTAAAATTCTTTGCTTGAACGAGTCATGTTTGCATGGTGTATGACGAAATGGAAAAAGTAGGTTTGACAAACCGCTTGTGTGGTGTATTTCGCTCTTTATAAAACTTCAGAAGGCTTTTTGTTCAAAAATTTGCAGAGCGATTTAACAACTCGGTTGTGTACAACATGCTGGCGTTTGTTATCTGCAAATATATCGCGAGAAAATTCCTCAAAAATTCCTCTAAATAAAAATCCTCAAAATATACTCCAGCGCACCCGAAATTCCTCACGTTTTGAGGAATTACTCACAAAGTGGTCACACTGGGTATAAATATGTACGAAAAACGTAAAAAAAAACCAACAGCGATAAGCCAAGTTGGCCATATCTCTTTCCGAGGTTTATTTTAGGGCAGCAAGGAAACACAAGAACGCGTTGAGCAGTTAACTGCTTTTCTCGAAATGTCAACTCTTCATAAAAATTAAGCAAACATAAATTAAAATAAAAGGGTAAAATAAAAATTAGGCGAAGAAGGCAAAATACAGCCAGCCAGCTGACCTCCAAGTAAAAAAAAAATTGGCTGCAGTTGCATGAGTAAAAACAAACGCTGCAGAAGGCCACCAAAAACGTATGGTACACAAAAGAAAAAAATACCACAAAAAACATAACAAATGCATCTAGTTCACTGCTGTACGGGCGGCCCAAAGCTCAGCCATTCATACGCGCTGCGCTGCATGTAGTTATGGGAACTTATTCACACACCGCAGATTTTGGTTACTTATTCTGTGCTCCCCTCCCTCAAAAAAACCCTTGGCCACACTTATCTTCCGTAAGCATTTAAGTGTTTATTTTTTAATGGCAATTTATGTGGGGACATGATTTGAGGGCAAGCAACGGAGAAGACATATCACGGAGCCCCCCAAAACAAATATAAAAAAATTGTTGAATGCCTACGAAAGTCAAAATTGCTTACTTCCTTTTTTGTAACACTTTTTTTTTAATTTCAAATATTTCACAGCGATCATGTTTCAGAATGCTCATCACATGGCGCGCATGCGCAGCAGGCAACTGAGACAAACACGAATGGACACACTATGCCAACAGCAGCAAAAGTCATAATCACAACTCTTAAAAAATGTGTGCAACCAAAAACAAATAAATGGTTTGAAAAATGTTTTGTATCTGTTTGTTATTGCTACGCTCGCCCTCCCAAAGGTACTGCCGTCACTAAATTTATGCATTGCTGAGTTATAACTTTGTCTGCATTGCATTGAGACGACGCTCAGTTGGTCCAGCGCTTGGCCAGGCAATCGACTGTTGACAATCTTCAAAATTAACGTCATACCGCTCATAATCAGTTATTAGTATCATATTTGAAATTCTTTTAATATTATTTTGCTGCTCCTCCACTTTCGAGCAGCTTCCAAAAGGGCAAGCTTATCAATTGGTCGTGATCTGTGATCAGATCAGTAGTAGTAAGACAGTAGTGCCCTTTTCTTAACCACAATTGATGGTTACAAAAATATTTTCTTAATTAATATCTTGCCAATGGCATTGTTTACTGGCGTCGAAGAGATGGCATGGGGTTTTCATTAAATTAAATACAAAAACTATGTAATAAAAAATTATGGTTTCCAGTTTTTGGCGCTCATCGATTGGGGACTCAGAACGCGCTCGCACTGGAAAATAGTCAACACAAGTCATTACTATTTAGTACGGTTCGCTGAGCTGAAACTTAAATGTGGATTTAGAAAGATTTCATTTGTTTAAGGCTCCTTCCTTTTCATTTGAACCGTGGAATCTTCAAAATTTATTAAACTATTTATGTGCTCCTTTTTTTCTAGTTTCTCCACGCTGGCATATTTATCACTTTTTCAACGTACATGCACTAATTTTCAGTTTTTTTGTTTCATTTGCATATACATATTTTTCTCGCGTCCTAGCAAGAATTCGTTGCCTTCCTGCCCTTTCAATTACCTCATCATTCCTCCGCGTATATCTTCTTTTCTGTGCAGCGCTCTCTCTCTCTCTCTCTCTCTCACTGCTCCCACTCTGCCCGCTACTATTTCTTTCAATTTCAACATTTCGAAAAGTCTCATGTTTCATACGATTTGACTTATGGCAATTTGTTTGCCCCCGTAAGACCAGACAAAGCCTGGCGCTGACATTTAACGATTTAACGCGCTGATAATATGATTTGTATTATGTGCATATGTAGATTTTTTCTTTTAATTTCTTTTATTTTTTATTATGTATAACCCCGTAGTGCGTTTTTGTAAACTGATCTTCTGAAGAATTTATTATTATTGGAGTATTTCGTAACTGAAACTTGTGAGTAATTAGGAGTTATGTCAATGCGCGCCTGCATGACTTTGCAGGAGATGCTCCGAAAGAAGAGAAAAACAAACGAATCAGTAAATTATAAAGAACGGTTATGATGGCATTTATGACCAAAATAATTGTTTGGGAATTCTTCGCTTTATTCTTAGAAAATATGAGTCTGATTTAACAATTGTATGGTAGAGTCGAGTTATATCTATTAAAAAGATTCAAATAAACGTATCTTTCGCAGCATTTTCTAGCGACAATTTCTACCCAAAGATGTCTCATACCGGTATTCTTGGAAAGATACCAGAGTTGATAAGATGCCGACTTTCTGATTTCATTACAAAGGAGATCTTCTTTTGCAGAAAGTTCATAGTAAAAATTCCATATAGCGAAGACTGGATAAATGTACGCTTGCTTTTGATCTCAGGTACGCAGATTGGTACACTCCCACTTGAAGGATGGAAGGCAGAGCGGTTGCAGATATTTATGGGCCTGCCACTAAACTTGTCATTCCAGTGGTCTTATATGCCTCGGTATTCCTGGTAGAAGTAAATATGAACAATCTTATACTGCACCAAATTAAATTTTGAAAAATGATAAAAGGGCGCGCGTTTTNTGGAAAATAGTCAACACAAGTCATTACTATTTAGTACGGTTCGCTGAGCTGAAACTTAAATGTGGATTTAGAAAGATTTCATTTGTTTAAGGCTCCTTCCTTTTCATTTGAACCGTGGAATCTTCAAAATTTATTAAACTATTTATGTGCTCCTTTTTTTCTAGTTTCTCCACGCTGGCATATTTATCACTTTTTCAACGTACATGCACTAATTTTCAGTTTTTTTGTTTCATTTGCATATACATATTTTTCTCGCGTCCTAGCAAGAATTCGTTGCCTTCCTGCCCTTTCAATTACCTCATCATTCCTCCGCGTATATCTTCTTTTCTGTGCAGCGCTCTCTCTCTCTCTCTCTCTCTCACTGCTCCCACTCTGCCCGCTACTATTTCTTTCAATTTCAACATTTCGAAAAGTCTCATGTTTCATACGATTTGACTTATGGCAATTTGTTTGCCCCCGTAAGACCAGACAAAGCCTGGCGCTGACATTTAACGATTTAACGCGCTGATAATATGATTTGTATTATGTGCATATGTAGATTTTTTCTTTTAATTTCTTTTATTTTTTATTATGTATAATCCCGTAGTGCGTCTTTGTAAACTGATCTTCTGAAGAATTGATTATTATTGGAGTATTTCGTAACTGAAACTTGTGAGTAATTAGGAGTTATGTCAATGCGCGCCTGCATGACTTTGCAGGAGATGCTCCGAAAGAAGAGAAAAACAAACGAATCAGTAAATTATAAAGAACGGTTATGATGGCATTTATGACCAAAATAATTGTTTGGGAATTCTTCGTTTTATTCTTAGAAAATATGAGTCTGATTTAAAATTTGTATGGTAGAGTCGAGTTATATCTATTAAAAAGATTCAAATAAACGTATCTTTCGCAGCATTTTCTAGCGACAATTTCTACCCAAAGATGTCTCATACCGGTATTCTTGGAAAGATACCAGAGTTGATAAGATGCCGACTTTCTGATTTCATTACAAAGGAGATCTTCTTTTGCAGAAAGTTCATAGTAAAAATTCCATATAGCGAAGACTGGATAAATGTACGCTTGCTTTTGATCTCAGGTACGCAGATTGGTACACACGCACTTGAAGGATGGAAGGCAGAGCGGTTGCAGATATTTATGGGCCTGCCACTAAACTTTTCATTCCAGTGGTCTTATATGCCTCGGTATTCCTGGTAGAAGTAAATATGAACAATCTTATACTGCACCAAATTAAATTTTGAATAATGATAAAAGGGCGCGCGTTTTAGTTATTTTTCAGAAAGCAAACCGGCCATTCAGACCTCCGCACAGTGGAAGAGCCCCATGCAAAATATGGCACCACTCGTAATCCTATTTTACTGTAATTTGTTTTATGCGGTATGTTTTGTTCCGATGTTTGTAATTACCAAAATATGAAGAGATAGATCCATATAAATGTTTCATAAAATGATCAGAACGTCGAGATGAGTCAAATTAATTACCTATGTCTGCCTGTCCAGCTGCCAATAAATGCAACAATAAACGATCATTTATTTATTAGTGTTGAATCCGTACTTTTACGTAAAGACAATGTGTGAAGTGGGGTTGCAGGCAACTATAATTTTAGGATCTCAGTTGGTATTTTTCAAGAACCTTACTGGTTGAATAACAATAGTTAGATAGGTAGGTTGTTAATTAAAGCGATGTGGCCTTAGTGGAATAGTGTATGCGCTCCTTTTTTGGCCACAGGTGCCCTGTACTCCTCTTCCGCTTCCGTTCAACGGTCTCACGCTCCATAAGAAGGCGTAACAAAGTCTCCCTGTCAGTGTCACAAAAGAGACACAGGTCACTCGATCAGATTCCTAAATTATACATGTGACTCCCTGGTACGCATATCAGTTGAATATCGTTAACCTCAGCCAGAGGACTAGGCCTCTCTATACACTCTATAACTAAAGAGGACTTGATGTGGAACGATGGCAAAGCCCTAAGAACCGCCTTACTATCGATTCGATAATTTGTTCTAATGTTAATCTCAGCACACGTGCTGATGTGATAGATCTACGCTTGAAAGATGCTAAGTAAGGTTCGCAGGGGAACCGAAAGCTTCACTCTGGTGCCATAAACGCTTGTTCCGATCCCCTCAGCCATTTTAGAGCCGTCAATATACCACTGTAGTGTGCTCGCCGGTATGTGACTCTCCATAATAGCGGTACTCGAGTTTGCCTTGCTATAAGTATGCATCCTAAATCTCTTTGAAAACCACCAGAATGTTAATATCGGACCTATGAACAAAATTAGGAGGAGCTGGGAATCCAAGCCAAAAGACAGCCCCCTCTCAAAAAATTAGGGAAAGTTCGCATTGCAGCCTGTTCTGCTGAAAGATGCAGTGGCTAGAGTTCCAGCATTACCTCCAGCGGACATGTGCACATTGCTCACGTAAAACAAACACGCGCCAGTTCTGAATCTTGGTGAGAGTTTGCATCACCGTTCCCAAGTCCTGGGAACCCAATCCACCGCACCATAAGTCATTATTTTCGCACTATCATGGTGTACAACCATCTTAGGATTCTCGTAGTGCAGCCCCAGGATTTTACCGCTATACGCTTACACACCATCATCGTTCTCGTAGCCTTATAAGTGACCGCCTAAACATGAGTCCTCCACAGAAGCTTGGAGTTCAGGATAAGTCCCACATACTTCACCTCTGTGGCCACATTGATCGCGACTTCATCCAAGGTCAAGTTCCACAGCCCCTGAAGATTTCGTTTCTTGGTAAAAGAAACTAGGAATTGATATTTAAACCTACAGCCGCACACCATCGTTTTGCTAGGTTAACTCCTCTTTGGACGATGTTGCAGAGAGCACTTGCGAACTTTAGCAATAATCATTACGTCGTCAGAGTAACCTTGGCNTTTTGTTCCGATGTTTGTAATTACCAAAATATGAAGAGATAGATCCATATAAATGTTTCATAAAATGATCAGAACGTCGAGATGAGTCAAATTAATTACCTATGTCTGCCTGTCCAGCTGCCAATAAATGCAACAATAAACGATCATTTATTTATTAGTGTTGAATCCGTACTTTTACGTAAAGACAATGTGTGAAGTGGGGTTGCAGGCAACTATAATTTTAGGATCCCAGTTGGTATTTTTCAAGAACCTTACTGGTTGAATAACAATAGTTAGATAGATAGGTTGTTAATTAAAGCGATGTGGCCTTAGTGGAATAGTGTATGTGCTCCTTTTTTGGCCACAGGTGCCCTGTGCTCCTCTTCCTCTTCCGTTCAACGGTCTCACGCTTCATAATAAGGCGTAAAAAAGTCTCCCTGTCAGTGTCACAAAAGAGGCAGAGGTCACTCGATCGGATTCCTAAATTATACATGTGACCCCCTGGTACGCATATCAGTTGAATATCGTTAACCTCAGCCAGAGGACTAGGCCTCTCTATACACTCTATAACTAAAGAGGACTTGATGTGGAACGATGGCAAAGCCCTAAGAACCGCCTTACTATCGATTCGATAATTTGTTCTAATGTTAATCTCAGCACACATACTGATGTGATAGACCTACGCTTGAAAGATGCTAAGTAAGGTTCGCAGGGGAACCGAAAGCTTCAATCTGGTGCCATAAACGCTTGTTCCGATCCCCTCAGCCATTTTAGAGCCGTCAATATACCACTGTAGTGTGCTCGCCGGTATGTGACTCTCCATAATAGCGGTACTCGAGTTTGCCTTGCTATAAGTATGCATCCTAAATTCCCTTTGAAAACCACCACAATGTTAATATCGGACCTGTGAACAAAATTAGGAGGAGCTGGGAATCCAAGCCAAAAGACAACCCCCTCTCAAAAAGTTAGGGAAAGTTCGCATTGCGGCCTGTTCTGCTGAAAAATGCAGTAGCTACAGTTCCAGCATTACCTCCAGCGCTGCCGTCGGACATGTGCACATTGCTCACGTAAAACATACACGCGCCAGTTGTGAATCTTGGTGAGAGTTTGCATCACCGTTCCCAAGTCCTGGAAACCCAAGCCACCGCACCGTCATTATTTTCGCACTATCATGGTGTACAACCGTCTTAGGATTCTCGTAGGGCAGCCCCAGGATTTTACCGCTATACGCTTACACACCATCATCGTTCTCGTAGCCTTATAGACCGCCCCAACATGAGTCCTCCACAGAAGTTTGGAGTTCAGGATAAGCCCCACATACTTCACCTCTGTGGCGACATTGATCGCGACTTCATCCAAGGTCAAGTTCCTCAGCCCCTGAAGATTTCGTTTCTTGGTAAAGGAAACTAGGGATTGATATTTAAACCTACAGCCGCACACCATCGTTTTGCTAGGTTAACTCCTCTTTGGACGATGTTGCAGAGGGCACTTGCGAACTTTAGCAATAATCATTACGTCGTCAGAGTAACATTGGCAGCGGACGCCCGTTTAGTCTGTACTCTTTTTTAGTTTGTATTAGAACGACGCTATCGTCCACTTCGGTTTCGGCGATCCTAGTTTGAAGTAACCTAGCTATCCATCTCCGGATGTTTGGCGGAACATTCTGTTTCTTAAGTGGTCTGTTGACTCCCAAATTGGGGCATCGTCGAAGCCTCCCTCGATGTCAAGGAAAGCACAGAGCAGTGCCTCGCAACATTCAAAGGCTCCTTGTATTTCTGCAGTCAGGGCATCCAGCGCGGTGTCCGTGATCCTGCCCACTCTATACGCGTGCTGTCTGGTATGCAGAATAGCCTGTTTCAGAGTGTTAGACCTGATGTCATGCTCGATAATTTTCTCACAACGACTTGGCGTGAAAAAGAGTCATTTCTACCTTGAGAACGATGGGACTGCTAGACACATTTTTTTTAATTGTTCAACCAAGATCATTTTGTTGTAGCTCACGTCACATTAGGCTCTCAGAGCTTCTGTGTATGTTGCTCTTATGCTACTTTTTTAACTCTCTAAGTTCTATGTTCTTTCTTCAGCGACAATCACATTTAAATTTGTCTGAGATTTTTTATTTTATTTTTTTAGATATTACACAATGTCGCTGAAACAAAGTAATGAAGCTGTTTGTCCATCTAAATCTTTAAACTAGTTTTTGCAAAGTCTTGTATTAAGATATCCATTTTGTCGTGTTGCTTGATTACTACAAAACGAAACAACCAACGCAGGCACAATTTTTCGTATATTAGGATTCATCACTCTCCATACAAAAAAAAAATCGGTACAGTTTTTCTATAAAAAATATAAAATATAATACATTTCAATACTTCGGCCAAATATGTATATATATATAAATATTAAGATGTATGTGAGATGGACCCATTTGAAGATATTTCTAAAAAATCTAGTTTTTCAGGGACCGAACATAACAGTTAATGAAGAAAACTGTCATTGAAAAATTCACTATGAAGGAAATGTTCTACAACTATGTACGTGATACACCGAGAAGCAAATTTGAAAATTAATTTTTACTTGTAATTTTTATAAAAAATTAAATAAAGTAACAATTATTTTTGATTTTTATTTTACAAATCCAAAATAACAATTATTTCTGATTTTTATCTAAATAAACTGTAAATAACAGTTTTTTTATTTTTATTTCATATGTCTTAGATAACAGTTAATAAAGACTTTTACTTATAAAAGTCATCAATAAAAATCAGTCACCGACTTTTATTTTTTAAATCATACGCATAAATAAAAGTCATTACCATTTTTCGCAGTTAAGAAGAAGTTGGAGAACCAAAATTTACTACGACTTATACAAATGACTTTTATAAGCATGATTTTAAAAATAAATAATATACCTAAGACATATAATTTAAAAATCAGAAAAAAAATGTAATTTAAGGAGTAATTTAATAAAAGTCAAAGAATAATTGTTAAATATTGATTGTTTTAATAAAAGTTGTAACTTTACAGTTTTACTAAAAGTATTTTTTTCCAAAAAACCATCTCAGATGATAGAAGAGTTTATGCTAAAAAATATCATTTAAAAATTTCATCAACGGAATCAAAATAATAAGTTTTTTGAAAGTATTTGTAAATCGGTCTAGCCCACGCAATTCCTTGTATTTTTTCCAAAAATATTTTGGCAGAAGTCTTAAAATATAATCAACTTTATTATTCCGGTGGAAAGCTAATTTCTTTGTGTGCCTTGTGGCGCACCCTAACGCATATATTTTATGGTGCGATTCAGCAACTGTCTATCAATTCGAAAACCACATTTTCCTAACGACTTGACAGCTGAGATCTTGGCTTGGCTGTAGCACAGATTAATTAGCAATTCAAAACCAGTCATAAAAAATTAATTAAATTATTTAAATAGCCGGTTGTGCCAATTTTCGAACGACGCGACGCGAATTCAATCAACAACACAAACAACAACCTGATCTTATCATTTTCCCTCTAACATTCAAATGCAAATTGGCGAGCAATAAATATTAATTTAATGAATACATGTTTCTGCTTAAGCAATTTCACGGCTTTAATAGCTAAAATTTTAATTTTATTTATTTAATTTTACTGTTTTGTTCGCTAAAGTTTCACTAATCTTAATTTGTGTGCATTTGCGAGAGAAAAAAGGCAACAAACACCACAATATGACCACAAGTGACATTTGCATTAATTCTATGGCTTTTCAAATGTGCTTATTGACACATTAGCTCACCGTTGGCATCATAAGTAGTAGGTTAGCTGCTTGTTATTAAGATTACAGTTAGTCATTGACATTTGTTGTAAATGGATGTGAAGTCGGTGCATAAAGGTTTACAATAATAGTCGCTGTGAGACGGCGCGTCGCTTAACGAGCTGTTAATTAACATATATGTTAATCTTCACAGCTCACGGCTATCGACCAGCGGCTACTATGTACTGATTGACTAACCGCAAAGAAGAAAACCAGACTTGCAGTAACACAAGCTGAATCAAGTGTTGTAAAAGGCAGCAAATAGCATGAAAATTGGAACATAAAACATGTTTAACAAACTCATTAGCGTGTTATTATTGTCAACGGTAGCTGGATGGAATATGAGTGAAATAAGTCAGGAAGTGTTAAATATGGAAGAAATTCCCACGGTTGCCTACGGATCTTTTCGTTGAAAACATATGTAAACACATACTAAGTATTTAAGCTTTCTAAAAATTAGCAAAGACAAATGAAGCTATATCTGAATGCAATGTAGGTTTGAACTAGAAATGGAATGGAGTTTCGATGGGAAAAAATCGAAAGCGATTTTCAATGCATTCAGGCATAGTCTCCCTTTGTACCCAGGGCGAGGAGAAGAAAACAGGAGCATGAGAAAAAACTCGTTATCACGAAAAATTATTATCAGTATAACACTGTTCGGCAGTCTGGATTGTAAATAGAAAATTATTTTTTCAGTTGTCCCGGTTTCGCGATTTTAAGCGTTTTTTCCAACTGAAGTTGGTGGTCGCAAATCGGCATTAAAACAATTAAAATTGATTAAAATTCAAATATTTCTCCCAAAAAAAGCATTAGAGGGATTTTTTTGGTCCTAGGAATCTGAGAGTCCCCAGCGGCTGTGTTTGGTAAAAATAAACTGGAAAATCAGATTCCTCCGACCCAAAACCACAGCGAGGTGTTTTTTATGTACCTATAAATATTTGTACTTAAGTAAGTTTTAATTGATTTAAATGCTGCGCTGCGACCACCAACTTCAAATTGATAAAAAGACGCTTCAAATCGCCAACCTGGGAAAACTGAGAAATCACTTTTCTATATACAACCCAGACTTTCACAAAAACTTTGTTTCATCAAAAAAAAAAAAACTAAAAATGTCGTACAGAGAGTACACATTTTCCTATGCTACAGAAGGGCTCTGGACCGATGAAAGGGATGAAAGGGGTTATTCGTAAGTTTATCAGCAATCTCGCCCAATATAGAGCCAAGCATGACTGATTCCTGAAATTAAAATATTTCCAAGATTAGTGGCATTCATTGGTCTGTACACCGAATCTACGGAGGTGGTAGATGAGTCCCAATGAGTTCATAACTGTTTTTTGTGTTTTGTTCTGATATTTTCTTTTCCTCGCTTAGCTATCACCAGTCGGTTATATTTTGTTACCAAGAGCTCACAACTATGAAATTGTAGATGTAACTACAACCGGCGGTCATTGAAGAACAAAAATCGCTCGGAAACGCGAACCTATGTGAAGGGAGTATGTTGTTTTTTAACTTAATTTCTGTCATCTGACCTACGTCAATAGGAAAATAACAGCAGACAGATATAGCCGAAAGTACTTGTCTCACTTAAAACTTCAACAAGAAATTTGTGCAACATAAAAATAATTCTTACAAAAACATCGAATGCACATATAAATGTCATACGTATTAAAGCTTAAAACATAATAAAAATTTCAATTTCAAACATTTTCCGAACTGCTTTGAACTATGAAAATCAGCATCGAAGGGTTCCCTCACCTTACTATTCAATCGCTTTGTTACATGTTTTGAACTGTCAGCTTGTGTCTAATACGCATGTCAATGTCATTACAACATTTGAAATATATTTGTGTAAGTTTGAAATGCAATACTGCGAGGGCAGATTTGACAAAGGTTAACTTGTAAACACGAATGAATGGGTGCCTAAATGTACACATGTCTGTTAAAGTTTTGTTACAGACAGACATGGTCAACACGATACAATTGATGTGTTGAAATGCAAGCACATAGTACTTGTAAGTGTGTATATTTTTTTCATAATACCTACATACCTACATAGGCATCATGTATGTATAAACGCTCATCAGTATGCATGTTTGTAGCTCCACACTTAGTACTTGTCATTGTGTATATTGTTTAAAATAAATTAGTAATTTGAACTGAGTTTTTATTCTCGTTTATACTCAATTCTACTTATTACTATTTTTGCCTCTAATTTCCTCATCCGCTGCATTGAATGTTATTAATTTGTTGTAATTACAAAATCGTAATGCGATCAAATGACAGTAAATACACTCCAAGTCCACAAACAAAACGTCAAAACAAAGTGTCAATCGGATTTGTGGGTGCAGCCAAAAAAAATTATGTAGATTAAGGAGTTGCGCGAGGTTTTTATGCTTTTGAATGAGCAGAATAAGTAATACATGGAGGTAAGCATCGAATAGCATTAACACTTTGTTTGTTTAAAGATCCGTTTCCGGATGTACACTGGGAATGGAATCCGTTTCTCTAAATAAATAAGCAATGAAATAAGAATACAGCTTCGGATGAGATCCTCTCTTTGCGGCAACGTCCCCAGCCTCTACCCGGCTGGTTGGTGTCCTCGAGAAGACTAAGGCATCTTATCCATATAACAAATGTGATGAACGAAGAAAGTTATAAAAAATATACCATCTTGCGGCGTCTACTGCAGGTGCCGGATTGGTAGTGGATCGTTGTTGTTGTCACCGCATACATATTCCCCAAAGAGTTTTGGAGAATGAAGGTGGAACGCCCCTCGTGTCGCCGTTAGCCTCAAGACAACAATGTTCTTCTTTTTTAAAAATGTTTGAGCGCCTACAAGAGCTGCCCTCGTCACATGCTGGGGTAGGCAAGGAACGCACAAAATCAGCCGCTACGATGTCAAATAAAATATTGAGGCAAATCTACTTTTCGAGAGCCTGGAACATGGTAGTCTGCATTACAAGGTTCCCGCATAAAAGTAAGTCTCGTTAATAATGTAATAGGAGGAAGGCACGCGTCCAATATTTTAGCCATACGCACGATCCAAGAACCAGACATCAATTCGTACCACTATCTTGTTTAAACCTATGTGGAGAGGGTAATGTACGCCCAGCAATACTTGCAAAGAAAGCTCAACCTCGAATAATTGCAATCACAGTGGACAGCCAGCATCTCCGTCGCTCGACTCTCATAAGTACCTATTTCCTAAAAGCACTTTTTAGTAAGTCATTAAGTATCGCCTCTGAAGAGGTATTCAGTTTTTAGTATGCCCGAAAGAACAGTCGGTACGGTAAGAAATGTCACGGTATTTTCCGTAGTAGAAAACAAGATGCCGAAATAAATATTTACGTCCGAAATGTCGGAAAATTTTATTAGGATGTTAAGCACTTTATAGAAGGTTTCAAGGCCAGCGCGAATTAATATTAAAACAACCACGATGACCTATTGATGGATGTCCTAAAATTACACCACTGACATCAGTGCAAAAGATTAACCCAGACTCCTAGACGAGAGCGACGAATTCGTTATAACAACATACGACTATGACTAGCCTCGAATAGTAACTTTCGGCTGAAAAAGCTAAGTTAATGGAGATCATTTCCTCCTTGCTGAGCTTTTTTAATACTACTTTGCTGAATATGGCTTCAGGAATTGGATTTAAGTGTGTTTTTCCCCAAGCCACAAGAACTGCGACCCTGCCGAATGTGCGCCATATCTCACGGCATCTGTCTTTTAAGCAATGCTCACAAGGTCAAATGACCTCGAACCTGACGTGGTGCTGGCTAACAGACCTCGGATTCGGATTCGCATTCAGCGCGTCGAATATCATATGGATGTAGAAGTTTCTTTCAATATGCAGAAATTTTTGTTTTGTAAACCTCTGTTATTTATTTCATGAAAAAAAAACAATTCTCAATATAAGGAACACAATTCAATTTCCTCAAAATTGTTTCAGTAACAATTTGGTTCACTACAATTTTTTTCTGTTTGAAAAGTTATCTATTTCTGTTTTCGGTAAAACTTTTTTTTCTAAATAAATTTTGTCCTAAACAAATATTCTTACAAAAAGATAATTTTCAAAAAAAACAATTCATAAAAAAATATTTCTTCGCTTAAAATTCCATTTTAAAAAGGATTTTTTAAGAATGTGTTTCTCAAAAGTTTTTCTTAATATTTCATTTCTAAAAATTTTTCAAAACAAAAATGTTTTCAAAAATTTATTGTTTTCTTTAACACATATTTCTTCAATAACTAATATTTTTCTAATTCGTGGTATTTTTGTCGTTTTGATAAAAATATTTTATTTGAATTCCCAAAACTTTTTGATAAAAATAAACAAATAAAAATTAGACACATTATGAAAACAGAAAAAGTTTTCTTATAAGGCGAGAAACTCTTTGGGAAGCATGTTTTCCTTGGACTTCAAAGTGTTAAGAAACTTAAATCTTAAATCTCTTAACGTATATGAGGGGTGAGCACTGGAAGGAAATTCGCTACTTCAGTACAAAGTGCAAAATATATGTACATGAATGAAACATTAAAAAAAAATATATACATTTGCATGTATGTATGTGTATAATAAACCTACAACCTGATGGTTTATCTTACTTAAGAGCCTTCGCATTTATCAGCGTTCCGTTATTACAAATATTTACGCACTTTGCATTTCACAGATAGCAGACAGAAAATTATGAAAAATCCAGTCACTTGTTCACAATCAACTGCAATACATATTATGCGTGTAATTTTAATGCCATTTGTGTTTCTTCAAGAAAGCTACAAAACGATGGTAGGCAGGTAGTCGTTTTGTGCTCCACAAAAGCGAAGAAAGGAAATTATGATGAGTTGAAATTCAACAAAGCTGATTTAAGTCATAATTTATAATTTTTTTGGATTAGTTAAACAGGAAATTTTTCGGTAATGCATGCATCGCACACACATACCTTCAAATGTACATATATCAGCATTATAAAGTTGAAAGCACCAATAGGCGGGAAAGGGCGAAAAAAGCTTAAGTGACACATTTGATAAAACAGACTTACAATCTGGCGGAGGCAAATAAGTAAACCGAAATCAAAGAGTAAACACAAAAACAAAGCCAGTACAGTTTGTGCTGTGGCTATACGAGACTTAAAACTCAGCTTCGGCTTTCTTAAAAAAAAAAAAACCAAAAACTGTTGAAAATGTGACAATTCGTTTTGTGTCATGATTAAAAGTTTTATTTATTAGACATATGCAAAGTTGTTTCATAGGCGTGAAATTATGAAAATTATGCATTTGAATGCAGGTAATATGGCTATAACTGTGGCTGTGCTGTGGCTACTGTTCCAGCCAAATGGCTGTGGTGTATGCTGTATATGTACCTAAACATATGTATAACTTTTTTTAAGCTTTGCAGGCTGTCATATTGTTTCAGACTCACTGCATTACTTTGCACCGAGATCACATGTTAATATCGATTCTGCGGTGACCAGAGATGGCGCTGGCAAAATTGCATGCTCTGGTCATTGTTGCCATTTTAGCTATTTTCCGGCTAGATTTAGCTGTTTTTCACCGTTTAGCTAGAAGAATTCGAGTTTAGCTACTAGCCTTTTATTGAGCTTTTTCTGCCAATCTTTTAGCTCTTTTTAGCTTTTTTCTAAATTTAGCAAAATCCAAATAAAAAATATTGTACGAATGAATAAACACGGCTCAATTAATCTTCAGAAAATTGTAAAAAGCGATAAACGCTGGTTGCATGGACATACATACATATGTTTGTCTAACTATATTATATGCGTCCTTAACTTTATTTGGGGGACAAATAATCGATTATTGCATCACTAACATACTTTTGGCACAGTTTTCTGTTGGTGGCGGGATTGTTAAATATTTGCAAAATTGCAGAAATAAGGAAATGTATAAATGTTAAAATTATCGAATTTAATAATTAACACTTACTATTCGATAGATATTTTAAGATATTTGATATGCCTGCACCCCAGGGGAGTATTATCGACGCAGACAATACAGGCTCAATCAGTTCCACGAAAGAGCAGCCTCCGGCCAGAATTTTCACAATTGAGCAATTTTGAATAATCTGCTTTTTTAATCAAAAGGTTATTTATTGAAACTGGCTTCTTTTTTGTATCGTACAAATAACCTTTAATTTTTTATTGGATGTAAGAAATATGTAAGAACCTATTTTGCCGTTTTTTTTTTTTGAAAACACTGATTAAACATTTGAATATTTGCCTTTACACTTTTAGCTTTTTTCCACTTTTTATGACTATTTTTTATGGCGAACTTATTTAGTATGAACTTCGTATCCAAAATGGCAAGGGGCAGAAGTAGAGTAAAACATAAAAGGCAAATGCTATTCATATGTGACAATACTCTGGACTATACGATGGTAAAGCTTCCTAGCAAAGCTCCCTTAGTTTTTGCTGAATCTTTGAAAATTCGTGATCGAAAACAACGATGTTCATGTTTATTAATTATATTCATTAATACTATCAACAACTAACCAAGTCGACTTAATGTTCTGTTCAGGATCCAGGGCTTCGCCTCCGGTCACTTTGACCACTTGTTCCAATTTTCCTAACCTTTATCGTTTGTGCTTGAAAAGCAGAGTTCGTCACGACCAAACCACAACCTGTGCGCAGCGCCTTTCTAAGCTTTATATGGTTTTTGTACAGACGCGCACAGTGAAAAAGCGTTAAATTTTTTTTTGTAAATTTACAACAATCTGGGCCAAAGCATATCTCTCAGCAAAAGATTTCTAAAGATTTTATATCGGCTTTCGATACATTTTGCACGCTACCGCTCCGCAGGGCTTGGGTCCAAGTTCGAGTCTAAGCAGCATCAAAAAAATAAAAATAAAATTTGAAAAAGCTTTTTTCTTAACAGCCCTCGTCCATCGGCAGGCAATGGCAAACCTCCGTCATGAAGCACAGCTTCTCATAAAAATACAATCGCCATTCGGATACGGCGTAAAACTGTAGGTCCCTATTTTTTGTGTGACAACATCAAGCCGCACGCCACAAATCGGAGGAGAAGCTCAGCCAAGCACTAGCATATGTGTAAGCGCCAATCTATTATTGTTATTATTATTATGGATTTTACAAACTCGTGATTCAAATACTTACGATCACTTGTGGAAGAATGTACATTGCCATTAGAGTGAGCGATTTGTACATCCAGTTCTCTTAAGAGACTCGACCAAAATTTTCCTCGTTTTCCGCCACGAAACAGAAAATTGAAATATTGCAAGCTAACATCTCCAGATTTTTATACCCGAGCGCACTTGTTCACAAGGGTATTATAACTTTGTTCACATAACGGTTGTTTGTAACAGGCAATAAGAATCGAGATAGATATACACAAATGTATACATAAATGATCAGAATGAAAAGAGAAATCGATTAAGCGGTGACTGTCTGTCCGTCCGTCCGCCCGTCTGTGCACACGATAACTCGAGTAAAAATTTAGATATCTTAACGAAACTTGGTACATGCACTTCTTTTGGGCGTAGGGCGGTATTGAAAATGGGCGAAATCGGACAATAACCACGCCTACCTCCCATATAACGGTAATTTTCAGAAATACGAAAACTGCGATATTTTAGTAACTACTGAAGATAATTCACTCAAAATTGACATTTAGAATAACTTTTAGACTAAAAATAAGAATATTAAAATTTTTTGGAAAATGGGCGTAGCCACGCCCACTTATAGTTACATGTGTATATCTTGGTAACTCGGACAATAACCACGCCCACATCCCATATAACGGTAATTTCGAGAAATACGAACTCCTCGATAAATCAGTAAATATTAAAGCTAATTTATTCAAAATTGATGGTTGCAACAATTCTTTACCAGGAAATACGTTTATGATAAAATTTTGGAAAATGGGCGTGGCACCGCCCACTTATGATCACATATATGTATCTCGTTAACCGTTTTAGCAATTTGTACCAAACTCGGTATGGTTATTCTGCTTGCCACATAAAAGCAAACCGTTGAAAATTGTTGAAATCGGACTAAAATTACGGCCGCTTTTCATATAACGGTAAATTTCAGAAATGCTTAAAAATTCAATATTTCGAAATTTAAGGATGCTAGTTTACTTAAAATTTATGCACCCGCTTATCATGTAGCGGTAGCTTTCGGAAAGGTGGAAAACATATATTAAATACTTGCACCGGGTATTTAATGTTCGGCTCCGCCCGAACTTAGACATTCTTACTTGTTTAAGGTACGCATTGAGATAATGAGGAAAGAGGTGGGAAGTTGGACAATGAGTACTGAGGATAAGATTCTTCTCGGTACCCATTTTTCTTACCACCTAGGGGAAGCCTCCAATTTAATTGCAGGAGATCGTGGCAGCGCTTTGGGCACTTTGTGGCTAAGCATCGCCTTGCTTGGGTGATAAACTTTTTAAAGCTTTTTAAATCATCAGAACCTGGTTCCAATATTCACTACGGATAGCTTTCTAGACATCGTGTGGGCTTTTAAAAAGGTCTTTCCGAGGGAAATCGTCAGATCTCTTGGCAAGTTTGAGGTCAAAACCAATCTACTAATAAGGCCCATAAAACGCGACCTCTGTGACAGAACTTTCGCGGCGTGGTAGGGCAGTGCCACAAACCATCGTAGCGTAAACAGAGGTACACCAGAGCGCGGGATTTTCTCCTCACTACTTTGGATTGTGGTCGTTAACAACCTACTCGAACCTGAAAAAAATTTAAATAGAAGTGCTCTCACTCTGGCTCTTAACGCCATGCTTATCATAACGCCCGCCGACATCGTAGGCAACGCTGCTGCAGCAAGGGAATATTTATGCGGATGGGTCGGAGCTTGAAGGAAGGGTATTTTCCAGGGGACTCCTCATAAATTTTAAATTTGGGCTTCCAGTTAAGTGCAGTATTTTCAAGGGAGGTTGAGACCTATTGTTACCATATTTACCTATTGTTAGCCTTCCCGGGGTAACTCAAAGCTGCAGAATGTATAACGAGAGGAGGAGAGAGCAGGCGTAAAAAAGAGGCGGCTATAGCACATAAAAGGCGCCATTTATGACT
>NW_016160275.1:0-1639 GCF_001687245.7 Rhagoletis zephyria
TTTTTTTTTTAATTTCACTGCAATATAAAATAACAATATTGGCATGAAATAAAAGAGAAAGTTACAAGTTTTTATTGCATAAGGACGAAGAGGCGTTGAAAATGTTCTACTAAAATGGTATCCTTGAATACCCTAATATACACGCGACAAAATCTTCGAATTTCGTCCTTCTAACTTAATTGGATCAAAACACAAAATTTATGAAAAGAAAATTGTCAACAGATGCATATTCGTCCTCGTAAATCAAAAAATGTATCTTTTTGTAATTTTACAGAATTTTCTCTTTTATTTGGTACCCCTACTTTTATTTAAAAAAAATTTTTTTTGACGAACGGTGTTATATAGTACACAAATATGTGTGTACATACATATGTGTCTACACTAAGCTAATTTGGCATTTATTATGTTAAGAAACGATTGTTGGTTGACTTTGCTACCTGGCACACAATACTGACCAACATTTCAACAAATTTAATTGTATGTATTTACTTATGTACATATGCATACATATATCTATTTCTACGTATGTGTTCCTTTCTTACACCTATCTATTTTACGTATAGACAAATGTGATAAAATCGTCATCGAAATGACAAGTAGAGTTAATTAAACAAAAGGGATGTCAATCTTCAGGATTCATTTTCTCAGCTAGTCACTTATGAGAAAAACGGAGTCTTTTGTTATTACATAAATTTGAATCAGTTCGGTATCCTTTAAATATGTCTACGAGTTAAGAAAAACCAAACACCCAAACATGTATTTCCATTGTGCGAATGACCTAAAGCGGGCAATATGAATANGCTTGTCCATCTCAATATTTCCGAAAACAAGCGGAGGCTTTTTATATTTAAATGCTACCTTTGACATGGAGCTATTACTTCGTTGAACTTGATTAAACATTTTTTGCCAGAATAAAAAGTTACGCACTCTGTCGCGATTGGGGTACAGTAGCCATTTATGTAAAAATTTTATTTTTTTGTAATTCAGCTTCTGTTTATCGGCTGGGCCCAAGACTAAAACACATCGCTAATTTCTTCTGTTTTTACAAGATACGCCAGCTGTTCATACCAATTGGCGAGAGGTACTTCTACCTGTGGTCCCTCCATTGTGTTCATGGGTTCTCTTGTATGCGTAGCCTACTCATACCTGTATTCCTGTTATCCCAGCTGGCATTATTTATTGGTGGCAATATACAAAGATATAACTGTCAAAAAATTCGAAGGTCACTTTAAAGATCTAGATAATTTTTTTATGAAAATCTTACAATTTAAAGGCACTTTCTGGCTGAAAATGTTACATCGGTGCTCTTTTGCTAAATAAATAATACTAGTGTTCGCCCAGCGGTTGAAATTCAACCGATAAAATTAAGGATAGTTTATGTAAGTTGAATGAGCTAAAATAACATTAGTTGGAATGGGTTAAGTGGAGGGGAGTTTAGCTTAGTACTTGGTATAACATAACATAACCATAACATAAGAATAAATAACATAACATATGAAGCATAACACACCACAATATAACATCGCACACTCTTCAGTTGTATTTCCTTTTTATCCCTTTTTTCACCTCTATCTAAATCTTATTTATTTTGGTTCATTTTATGCCAAATGATGTTGCCTTTGATGCCACATCAAGTGAT
>NW_016160275.1:3781-35484 GCF_001687245.7 Rhagoletis zephyria
GCCTGCACATCAGCATCAAAATACCTTTCTAATGATATATAATTGTTTATACCTTAGAAGTACAGTTTAGCCGTAAAAGGGGTGTAAAGGAAACATGATTGCCTATTTATATAATTGATTTATATACAAGTACATACATACACATATTTGCTTTTGCTAAGTACCCAAGCTGACACCGCACTATCCGCTTCAAATCCAGTTCACTGCCATTCTCTCAACATATCCGCAATATAACTATGTAAGTAGGTACTTTACAAATTGGTTTAATAAATGTGAGGTTTGCTTGTTTTGTGTAAAATTTTACTGCAAATTAATTCAGTAAAACCATTCTCATTTCGGTCCGTTCTAATTCAATTTGTCGTATTAATTTAGTATTTTACGCCACCACTTGTATATGTATGTGAATATAAGTACCTGGAACAATATCAATATTTGCACTCTCATAACACACATGCATTAATATATTCTGCTGCACATATTTAGTATTTGACCTATAATTATAATTACAGGGCTTGTAAATATATTTAATAGGTTTGATTATTCAATCTCACCTGGGGGGCAGAATATATACTTATACTACATATATGTACGTACGGGCCAATGCATGTTTACATTCATACTTACATATGTGTGTAATTATAGGAGTATGTTTGTTCACAACTCACCTTAGATATATTCGCACGTTCATGTACATTTGTAAATTTATTAGCACCCCACTTAGTAAGCAAATGCCCTTACACTTAGTATTTAGAGATGCCTAAGCATCTCCATCGATTTGTGGTGTGTGTCTTGTTGTTATCACACAAAGAAGAGGTGACCACTACAGAAACATCGAAGTAACGAAAAATCGCACGATCGTTGGGCTCTAATAACAAACTCCAATGAAACGAAAAAACTACAGAAAAAGGGAGGGAATGGCGGGGTGGTTAGTTACGATTAAGATTAAGACTACTATTATGATTAAAAACAAGAATAAGAATAAGCTTAATATATAAGCTTACGTTATATGTAAGAAAATATATTAAAACTAACTAACTAAGACTAAGATTGGAATTAGGATTACAATTAGGATAAAGATTAGAATAAGGGCTAAGATTAAGATTAAGATTTAAGATTAAGGTGAAGGCAGATATTAAGAGCAAGACTAAGATTAAGATTAATATGAAGATTAAGTTCAGAATTCGGATTAATATTAAGATTGGGATTAGGACTAAGATTAAGATTACGATTAAGATTAAGATTAAAACAAAGATTAATATTAAAATTAAGCTTAAGATTTGGATTAGGATTAAGATTGAGATTAAGATTAGGATTACGATTATGATTATGGTTAAGATTAAGAGTAAGACTGATATTGAGATTGAAATTAAGATTAGGATTAAATTTAATATTAACAAAATTTGGTTTAAGATTAAGATTATAACTGTGATTGAGATTAAGATCAAAATAGATAATTTATAAAGAAAAAATGTACTTAAATTGAGCCCTAATCGCCAATAAAACGTAGGCGACATTTAAAAAAAATAGTGTTGTTATCACGTAACACAATTTTAATAATACTCAGGGACTAGTATTCCTACGTCCTACTGTAATTTTCGAGTTTAACCCAGAAAGATCAAAGAAAATAATTATTACTTGAGTTTTATTTTATCGATGGAAAATAATGATTATTTTATAACTTTTATTTTTTCCCTCAAAGATAATGATTGTTATTGAGCTTTATTTTTTCACTTAAGAATAATAATCACTCAAAAAAAAACGAAAGCTTTACCAGCGTGACCCACGCATCCGTTTCCCGGATAGCGACACCCTAATAAATGAGTAAGTCCCAAAATTTTAAGTTAAAAATTTTCTTGAGAGCTGTATTCAGGCCGGATAAAGTACTGAAATTTAGGATGGGCAATTTTTAGCGACAGGGAGGACAGAATCGCAATTTTTGGAGATCATCAAAAATTCTGATAAAATTTTAGCTTTAGCATTTAACATTTCGGCGATAGAAAGTTGGAATCCGGCTGCAGAGCTAATTAATATTAATCAATGCCATTCTAAGGTATTGTACTATACATATAGTATTTAACACCTTTTTATTGCACATTTACATGCTTAAGCAACCATAAGTATGCCTAATTTTCTCGCTTTTAAATTGCTTATACGTCCGTAAGTAACCGAAGAATGCGAAAATGTTGAAAATATGTATTTATCATCGCAAAACCACAGACGCTTGTTTGGAATTTTCGTACTTTCCACTGTTTGCATTGCTGAAGCTTTTCCCTTTTCTTTTTAGTTTTCGGCTCTTCGGTTTTTGTAAATTTTTAATTTTTTACTTTCACACTCTGGCTGTGTGAAAATGCCATAGCGTTACCTGTAAATGTACGCTTGGCTTAAAACTTTTTGACATTGTTTGTCAAAATTAAATAAATTAAAGGTTGTTAATGAAAAAGTTAATGACGTTGGTGGCACAAAGTTGATGCGAGTTGGCGTTTAAAAGAAAATGTCTGATGTAATAAGCGTTCGAGTATGGCGCGAATAGATTTTTGGTTAAATTATTTGCTTACATTTTCAATCAGAGAATGGAGCTTAGTTTACGAGCGAAATAATTCTCTTATTTTACTTTTATTATATGAACTCAGTGTAGAGGATTACCCAGACTAAAGGGCAAATGTAATAAGGAGTAAAATCTTTTCGAATGGAAAAGGTTAGGGGAAAAAACTATCGGCCACATCAGAGCCTCCTGCTAAGGTGAATTCACTGTAGATGGTAGTTACGCTGAAATGCCGTCTATAAACTAGGGTGGTTGACTCGGTTTTTTCCAAACCGGTCCCCAGCAGTTTTTTGGATATCTATAGGCGGATTTTTTTTTTATCGAAACCCGTTTTTTTTTATTCCATACATATCTTGACCTCTCAATAAAAGTTTTGAGTTTTTTGAAGTTTTCTAGGCTTTTTCTAGTTTAAAGGAAACCCCCAGTGTATAATTTTTTTTTTGTGCTTAAACCTTTCCTACCTGTTTTGCTTCCTGATGTTTGCGATTGTCCGCCGAGGGGCAACCTCTATTTGAAAAACCACTTTTTCTGGGATCAGAAATTGAACTATGGACCTCCCGTTTGGTAGTTGACATACTTAAGCAATCGGTTACGGCGGCAAGAGCTGAAAAAAAAATCAGAATAAATGCAGTAGATATTAAAAAAGTTAAAATAAGACCAAACGTAAAATTTTCACTGATTTTTTTGTTTTACTTTTGCTATAAAAAAAATCGTTTCCACATATTTTGCTTGGTCTTTTCTAAAACAAAGTTATCTTTACTGTTGATAGTTTTATTGCAATTTTCGGTCATGACTTCATACCTACATAAGCATTTTGACTGTATGAAAACTGTGTAAAATAAAACCGAATTATCCGGTATTTTCTTAATTTCAAAATCGGGAAACGATATTTTTCAAATTGTAATTTTTCGAATAACTCGAAAACTGGTTTTGGGAAAAAGGCGAACAATCGAATACCCTAATACAAACCATCCAATGGGCATGGATACGCATGATACCCAGGATTAGGGGAAATGGTATATTCGATGAGACTCCTCATAGCACCCTAAGGTCTTCAACTAGGAGAAAGCTGGGTAACCAAGGGCCTTATTTTATATCAAGTGAAATATATTATTTTATATCAAATAAAAACTTATGCCTGAATATTGGTCTTCACGACGAATTTCCGATGTCCATGTTAATGCTAAATAAAAACCACGTTTTAGGCAGCGATCGTTGTATTTTAAAGTTTTCCGTTTCTCTTCACAATGTCCGTGATTTTGTTATTTTTTCTTCTTCTGAAAATAAGCAGTAGTTCTTGTTTTACGGATATCTTAATAGGAAGTAATTTGCTTCAAGTCTGTATTGTTGTGCATACATATATACATGTCGTAATGCATTATTTTGAATTTTGGTATGCAAAGCATTTACCATGCATCATGAATCACGCCATCTTTTTCTAATAGTTTTCATTGTTGCTAGAGTGGCAATCATGCCGGAGCAATAGCTCAATAGCTTATGTATGTATGTACATGCATATGTAGGTACAATAAGCTCGAAAGTCTGAGTGTCAAATCCGAAAGAGCATCAGAAAAAAATAATTAAAAATAAACACCGACAACCAAGTAAATTGATATTTCTTGATTTCTTTGTGCACATCAACGTTTAGAAAACTTGGCAATTGCGCTACTAACAAACAGATCTCTGCTATTTTGCCAATTCTGGTATTACAATTGGTATTTGCTATTGCCTTTTGTGGCTACTTACAACATTCTGCATGATATGTGCTCTTATATTTATACATACCTACATATGTATGTATGTATGTACCTACGCTTGTGTGCCTTTCAAAACTTTTGCCACTTCACGTTTCACTTGCAAATGACAAGTGATTCTTGAACAAATTTTTTGCAATTCTTGCATATTTCACTTCTACCATTTCTTTGCTTTTTCTTGTTTGCTTGCGCGCCAAATAAATTTGGTATTTTACCAATATCAATATTACACATACAAGCGGAATTGAAAATTGAAAACTTCATTCAAATCATTGCATTTGCATATTTGTTACAAAAGCCTTCGTTGGCACTTTTCGCTTTTGTGTGCGCATTTTTCCCCCTTTAAAAATTACTTTCTTTCATTGCTGAAATAACAATATTTTTTTGGCTGTCTGCCTGCCTACAAACATGCTTTTCTAAGTAGCTATATTCTGGAGTACCACTTTTGTGCGGCTATCAGTAGTAACGCGAGTTAGCCTCATTTGATAAACTGATGTGTGAACATAGCCTTCGCTTCCAATTACAAATGAGTCTAAAAATTCCATATGGGTAGGTACACTTTTTATTTAATTTTTAATTTGGTCGTTCCATTCATACTTCTGAAATCGGCGCCAAATTTCGACAAAATTTTCGTCTAAGCTTTCGTTAGCATATTCTGGCAACCGCAAGATACTTGTCATGGCCCTGTCTATGACTTTATTTTTCTGAGACGGCTGCTGCATTGTGCGTATCAATTGAAAAATTTTGGCATATAAGGCCATGTCGGCATTATTTTATACGAATAAACACATATAAATACATACTAAGATTGTGTAAATAGTTATACATATCCATATGCATACACTTGTACATATCAATAAAGCGTTACAGGAAAGCAAAACAGGAAAATTAGAAAAAAAATTATCACACTTTTGTGACAAATAGCGCACGGAAGCCTGAAGAGGACACCAAATTTGATATATTATGAAAGGAGTTCCTTAATAAAAACTCTCATCGAGCAGAGCGTAAGTATACTCGTATATTTACGGCCAAAACATAGTGGTACGATAGGCAAGTATGTGTGTAAGTGTAAAAGTGAAAAGTGCATAAAGAGTGGCTAACACATCGTTATATCACCAAAATCGCCACACATTATTCAAGTGAAATTTATGCCTCACGGCAGACTTTTACGACAGCGCAAGAAATTATGGTTACAGAATAGATTGTACCGCAAGAGGTTTGATGAAAATAGAATTAAAAAAAAAAAAAATACTTGAAAAAGGAAAAACGAAGGCAAGAACGACAGCAAACTTTTTAGTGCATTTTCTTAAATTTTTCTAGAAACTAAGTAAATAACCGTGCGTTTTGTTTGCTTTCTTCAATTCCTACACAAACATTTATTGAATTGGGCCTAGGGCCACGAACTTCACCAATAAACTCGTTTTTCAATAATATACGCCAAAATTTATAATTTGGCGTGAAATGGAGCATGGCTATATCCCACCGGTTAAGTTTTTTACGGTGTTTACATGAGGCAACTTTTAGTTGAAAGCAACAATCGCCTGATGTGAATGGCCTTTCAACTTATCGCTTACAATAAAGTTCGGGGCAGCCAACTTTTGATTCAAATAATCGCCTCTAAAATTGCCTAACACGGGCTAACTCTAGTCAGCAGTAGGAGCAAACACTTTAAAAAATAATCCAATGGAAAAACCTACATAAATAGAGTGGCAATTGAACGCTTTCCATAAGTTGGCGATCCCTGCAAATTTAATAAAGACCAAGATTTACCGATATTCACCTGGAATGTCTACACCCTTAATATAGACGTAACCTTTATCAAACTGCTGGATACCATAGAAAGATGCAAGCTTGTCACATTAAGGCCAATCCTCCGGAGCCGACGGTCTTTTGAGCTCAGGATTTTTCAATAAAAAAAAAATATTCTCAAAATCGAAGCACAATTATTTCTACCATAAAATATCACTTGTCAATCTAATTGAAGTACATTTTAACCCGTGTGATTAATATTTTTAATATAGTATATTTAACCCACATGTTTAAAATTTTGTTCTATTCCATCTAGATTTGGTTTGAGTCCGTAGTCATAGCAAGATTCCCAGAAACGAAGCTGCAGACGAGTTAGCCAGAGAGGGTCCACATTAGTCTCGATCGAGGTGGGGATCTCACCCCCATTTGGAACCTAATATAGAGACATGTTTCCCCACAATCTTCAGAAATCGAAAGAAAGGTGGCGCACGACGGCAGGCTTGCTGTATATCCAAACTCATGTGGCCCCTGTACAACCCCCAGATCTAACGTTGCAAGATTTGTAGCGACTCTTACTATGCATTAGCCTGGTGGTACCCAAGCGAGAAAGCTGGACATTGCCTATAACGACTTCTGTAGAAGCTGCAGAGAGGAAAACGAGCAAGAAACGGTAGAGCACCTTCTTTGCAACTGTCCAGCTCAAATTTGGAGCATATGAGTTCACATCGTTATGAGAACTATCTGATACAATTCTCCACAGCCTACTCAACTTTAGCAACGACACCGGTTGGTTCTAGCATTTTAATTCGAGGTATATGGTATCAATATGGCACTTAGCTGCTACTAGAGCGTAAAAGTTTTTCCGCCACCATTCTAACCTAACCTCAACTATTTATGTTCGCCCAAGAGTGGATCCACTACAAAATATGTGTAATTTGTTTCTTTGTGTATCTGGCTATACATATTTATTTACCTTTTAATAAAAATTGGATTTTTCACTTTTGCTTGGCAAATATTTGCAAAATGCTACAAATAGCATCATAATGATTGCAGCCTGCATGCATACCAGGGAAAAGTATTTATATGCACAACTGCAACAGTCGTTATATAACCGCATAATAGTACAAATGAATATGAATGTGCGTGCCTTAATAAAAAATCAGAAATGTGTGGAGAATATGACATAAGTACTCGTACCTACGCGTCTCTGCAAAAACATGTGCACTTTTGTATGTATATTTGCAAAATATACATACATGCATGCGTAATAATAAACATATTACATAAAATTTCTACTAAAAATTTGTAAAAACTTATTGGAGTATGTATATTAGACTGAGCTAGTCACCACAAAAATAAAAAAAAAAGTTTTGCGATTAATCCCCTACTTTGAAAAATCACTTTTAGGGGATTCCTAAAAACATCCAGATTTTTTTTATTGCTACCCCACTAAATATAACTTAACTCCTCACAAAACTCAACGTTTTAGAAAATGTTAAAAGGCAGCCTTTTTTTTTAGTCTTTCTCCGGCAATAACTTCTCATATATGCCATTTGAATACTTTTGGAGATATAAGCTATTTAAATAAAAATGATCAAGTTTTGGAACTTTTTTTGCGACCCACTCTAATGTAAATATTTACATACATGCAGGCTTGTTTAGCTCTGCGACACGCCTAACTGGAAATGGTGTCAAATCGGTCACAGAATTTCATTAGGAATATGCTTGTGCACAAAGAGTCCTAGACTGTACAGATCCTTAAATTTTCTTTAAAACCTATAGAAATCTGCCTTCACTGCGCGTTTCAATGTTTCCTTAATAAATATTGAAAATGTAAATAAGAAAAGAATTTCAGACACTGAGTATTAAGAGGTTTCAAAGGTTTGGCAAAATACCTCCTAAATTGATCAATTTAAAGACTACAGCTTCTATTTTTTACCTTATCTCTTACAGCTTTTCATTGAAGAGCATAAATGTATTGCCACATAAGTTCTGAAATAAATGTTAAGTAAAATGTAATTACGTGGCATTGATATGAAACTAGAATCATATTTATACATATGTATATACATACAAAAACAATCTTCATACTAAATCGTTAGATTGAGTTAAAACTTGGCACAAACATTCAACATGTCATTTAAATAACCAACCGAGCAAGCTAATTCTACAGCTTTCGGTATTAAGGTGCAGCGGTGCCATTTGATAGCAAAAACGCGTGCGCCGCGAGAGAAAACTATTTTTTTATTAAAAAATTTCACACTTTTTAAAACATAAATATATTTTTTCAAAAGCATACTTTCCAGCTGGCATATTTGTACTATATTTATATTTGTTTTACAATTTATTAATGTTATTGCTTTGCTCTGTTTTCGCTTTGAAGAAGCGTCCTTCTGTAAATATATTTACTTATGAACATATATATGTATTTATAGATATAAAGTATTTATACACTGACCAAATAGTCCACTGCACACGTGCCCTTTCATCGGCTGGAATGGCTGATAATGTTGTTCACTTGTGCTCTTTGGCGTGTTTGCACTCATACAGCATATGTATTCGCATATACATGGTTGTGAATGTAGATATATTCCTACATACATATTTATATCCATACTACCATCTGTATGCTAATATGCGGTTATAAAATTTTGCATCTGTGTAAATTTGTTTTATGGTAAATATTTTTTTTATCCATCTCCAGTATGAAAATTTATTTCGCAACAGTGACTTCTATATCAATTGAATTTTGCCACATAATTTCGTTGTACTTATAAAACAACTATGCCCGGTTTCACCCAGAAAATTTTTAAATTTATCGCACTGGCAAAATTTAAAATAGCAATTTGTCCTAACAAAAATGTCTTATTTGGAATTTTAACAGACAAACAAAGGAAATAAGAAATGCAATAATTATGGAAATAAGTTTATCCAAATAAATAATATAAAAAAACTTTTTAATATACAACGCTTTTATAAATGGACTAAAAAGTAGAAAATAATATTTCTCAGTCCCATAGAATTTGTTTTGATAACTTTTGATTTTGAAATTTTAGCAAAAGTCATTATAAACAATCTATGAAATTGAAAATGAAAAACGTGGAGCGCATGCAATACAAAGCATTCGATTTAATTGACAATAGTCAAACTACATAACGTAGACCTAAAATTTCTACAGCGAAAGTAGAACTTTGAAATCGATTTTAAGCGGTCGTTATTCATATACCCACATACATACATACATATATTACTTTTCATATCAATTCAAGTGTATTACATGCGCCCCACGCTTTTCATTTTCAATTTCATAGATTGTTTATAATGACTTTTGCTAAAATTTCAAAATCAAAAGTTATCAAAACAAATTCTATGGGACTGAGAAATATTATTTTCTACTTTTTAGTCCATTTATAAAAGCGTTGTATATTAAAAAGTTTTTTTTATATTATTTATTTTCTACTTTTTAGTCCTGTCTGAATAAAATTTTGCAATAGATATTAAAATAATTCAACGATATTAATAGAAAGGTGCACACACATGCATTTACATATGTATGTACATACAAACGAGCACCAATTAATTTTATTTAAAGAATGGCGTCTCGTCTATTTCCGGTGTAGCAAACGTATTACAAGGGCGACATCTAGATGTCATCTACCTCGCCCTATTCACTATGCTTTTTTAAAGGAGCTTTTCAAAGCTTTGCTTTGGTGTCGGAACACTACATTGAAAGTTTCGGGATCCACAACATTGAAAGTTTCTGGAACACAACATTGCAAGTTGATAAAAGCGTTGTAAAAAATTCTAGAGCTTCTGAGAAAAAAGATTGAAATTTAAGGGAAAGNTCCATTCTGCATTGGCGGCCTTCGGATGCGCTTCAAAAAAATAATCCTCATCCGTCCAATACACCGACTACGCAGTCCACAGTATTTTTGCGCAGAACGTATTTCGGCCTCTCGCTTTTTACTCTGACAGCCAGGCTGCTATCAAATCTCTTAAATCTAATGGAACAACATCCAAAGTAGTCATAGAATGCAGGAAGACTCTCAACGAGCTGGTATCAAAATGCTCCTTGACTGTTGTATGGGTCCCTGGACATAGGGACATTCCTGGCAATTGCCTAGCCAAAGAGCTGCCAAAGAGGGGGACGGAAATATCTGAAGTCAATACTGCTCAGAATGCGGGCATACTACAAATCTCCAGGCACATCTCACTTACATTCCATTAGTCTGGCATGCTGTTGCGCATGGATTCACTCGTCCTCGGCCAGAGCCCCAGAGAGAAAAAAAGAATTATTTCTGGAGATCAGTCACTTGCTCGCTAAATTGGTTCTTCCAATAATTTGCTCTGCTTGAAACTTTCCGCAAGCCGCTTAACTTTGGGATATTTCGCACGATTTTCTCAACTCAAGCTCTTTACATTCATATATTTGAGCCTCTCTCTTTTTGTTATGGATAATTTGTATGTCTCGTTTTCCGCTCCAGCTCCCTATACCTATACTAATATGTAGCTCACCTGGTAGCTGGAGTTGTTCTTTCGATAGTTGTTTTGAGCGGAAGATGTGACGTTTCCAATGCTCACATATAGGGGGTTCGTTTAAGAGTGGTCTCGTAATTTTCGACGTTGAAACTTCTTTGAGATCAAAGTTTCTTAGTACGTCTAGAACATTGGACGAGTGCCTTACGTTTTTCACAACATGTTCAATTTGATTTCTCGTCTTTCGATCAGCAAACAGGCATGTAACCTGATGAATTACTTCACGCTGGGAGCTAGTGCAATGTATGAGTCTCGGGCTAAAAGTAGACTAGGTACCTAATCTATTAAACCACATTCTGAATACTTAATATACAGAATTAATACATGCTGAATATACATATTTGATAAAAACAAATATGTATGTATGTACATGATTAAAAGTATAAGTAGCTGTGCATGCCATTTAAGCTACTATGTTCCACTTTAACTGAGTTCTAGATTTATTGAACAAACGTTTCGATGGATGTTGAAATATAAAGAAAAAAAATTGTTTACGCAAACCGTAAACAAGATGAACATGAGATTCCATATTTTTTTCAAAATCCACTAATTATACAATCAATTTTCATTATGTTGAAGTACGTACATGCCTAAGTGCACATATTATGTAAACCTACACCTATAATAGATATTTTGTGAATATTGGGGTGCTCCAAATTTTTTATTTTTTTTTTAGCCACACCAGAACTGAAGAATATCGAAAATAAAGAGACCCGCCTTATTTTGAAATCGGTTAACATTTAATTGCTGGAACTTTGAAGTCTTCCGCATATTTCATATAGGGAAATTGTTTTCGTCAAATTGCTTTAAAATCTTTAAAAATAAATATTTTTTTTGATTGAGCCAAAATGTTACCATTCGGAATCTTCAAACAATAAAATAATTATGCATAATATTTAACTTTAGAATTTTCTCAACGCCGTTTTCATAAGCGATAATCTCATCTATTTATAAAAAATTTAGTTGTTTTATGTATGCGTATGTATGGTTTGTAAAATTTTGGCAGCAAGAAAATTAAAAGAAAAATTATATTTCTGTATATTTTTGGATCTCCCTAATGTACATAAAAATAAAAACATTAATATTTGGCGCATATACATTTGCCAGTGCCTAGCCTAGTTTCCTTGCCGATTTGTGGTGTGCGCCTTGCTGTTGCCACTCAAAGGGATAAGGGAAAGTAACTACGGTTTTACGCTACTGTTTACTGTTCAAAATAGTCCAGAGCCTTAATTTTTTGGCCTATTTGATTGTTTTTTTTTTTTTTTAATTAAGCTAGCATGATTTGGAAAAGATTTGCAGAACAAGATCTCTGAATTTTTACTTGTCTATAGATAATCAATTTTTTACTTGCAAAATACAGAGAACGTACGTAGCATTTTGGAAAATAGTCGATTCACCTGTTGCTGTAAATAATAAATATTATATAATGAAAAATAATTGAAAACAATAATTGGTTTCCTGCAAAATTAAAAAAAAATCGGAAGAAAAAATTTAAATTTATACAAAAACTTCGTTAAATATAAAACTTTTTCGGAATTAAAAAATAATAATTTAGGTATGTATGTAGTTTTATAGCCCATTACAGTTTAGTGTTTAGTAGGAGTCGCGTTGATTTTTAACTTTTTTTTGTTGACATTTCGAGCACACTCTATATAGAAAATATGCCTAGCACCGCCACAGATTTTATTTTTTTTTTCAATTAACCCGAATTCTCAGCCAACTCAAATTTGCACTTAATTGTTCTAAAATTAAATGCGGTATAAAGCTGCTGTGATAATTTCACAGTGCACTATGAGCCGCTCCGATCGGCACTAGTTTCAAAGAGAAGCCTTTTTCATGGCAAAAATTTGCTCTGCTATTTATTAGATAAAAACTTTTTTGGATCGAACCCTAGCCTCACCGAACGGTAGTGCGCATACATATGTATATTAAATGCATAAAATAAAATTTAACGATTACCCATAGGTGTACGTTCTTTTCATCTAAAATAACTTATATTTTTTTCGTGGCAATTAGCACACTTTTATTAAACGAAAGCTTCACACTTGATAAACTAATTTGCGGCTAGTTGTATATTAAAAAAAAAAAAAAAAACAAGAAATAAATAAATAATTTGCAACGTATAGATAACATAATTTTTGTTAGCCTAAATTATCAATTATGATACGAAGTTGCAATTTCGTTCAATACAAATATTAGTTTTAAAATAATTGTACACAGATAGGATTGTTTGCGGGCGATTAGGCACGCGCAAATAAATTAAACAATTTTTACTAATAATGTCATTTGTTTTTGGTGTGCAAAGCAATGGTAATAATTGAAAATTTTTTGTGGCGCCAAAAGTGCACAACTTAACTGCTCAACAATGTGTATTTTATTATTTATTTAATGTGTTTTAAAATAAAATAATTTTATAGAAAGGTAAAATTGGGATTAAGCTAAAAAATTTAAGTTGTTGAAGTGACACTTAAAATTTTTGGGCATAAGTACATACAAACGTTAAATATGTAAAATGCGGTTTTGTTGTTATTACTTTTATTTTAATCACTTGATTTCGATGGCAGGACTCTAAAAAATGTCATTGGTTTTTGCCTTAAGGATGAAATTGGTGCGATTGGATGAGTTTTTTTTTGGCAGTTATTGCAACTATGACAGCACTTATTTTCTATGAAATCAGATAGTATTAAAAGGCGTTCAAGTCCGAGTGCCCAACCAAAATTAATTGTAAAATACAAAAATAAAAAATAAAAATTCATAGTATTGATTCCAAAAGAAAGAGAGTAAATTGGTATGCGGGTTAATCTATCACAAAATGTAAGGGCCATTAAAAAAATGGTTCCTTTTCACCTCCTTTTGTTTGAAATAGGACCGCATATTCTATAGCGCAAGCGAGGTCCATCCCGGTTCCCGGCTCAGCGCGTCTTCAGTGTATGTATTCAATTTGTCGTGGAAATTGTGTAACCTGAACTAGCGGCTGAACTTCTCGGAACAAAGAGCAATGCCGTACACGCAATCAACCCACATATCGGTGATGCGAATGATGTATACGGGCAAATCTCCTGTAGGAGGGAGGCAAATCGGTTTTGTTGGTCTCAGTTTAGTTGTCGTACATGGTGAAGACTTTTGTGATATTGGAGGGTTTATCAGCTTTTAATTTCCAATACATAAAGGGATTACGCAGTACCTTCCTTTTGCTTACCATTGACGATCTACTGCTTTCTTGTGATAAAAATGCCTCTACTGTTGAGTTGTGACCTTCCGAGATATTGAAGAAGTATAATTCCAGAGGCCATAACAAATCGTACTTTAAGCCGGCTTGGAGTGGTTTTTTTTGTGGAACTTGACGTATGCCACAATGTGACAAGCTCTACCCAATTTTTTTTCATTAACGACGAACTCCCTTGTATGAGAGATGGAATTTCGGTCAAGATGTTTAATGATAGCAAAGTATTTTCAATAAAGTATAAAACACCGCCAATAGCTTCACCGGAGCTTAGAGTTTTCAACCTAATTCCCATTAGAAAATGTAAATTCTTGACTTTACTCTAGAATAGAAGTGAGCTGAAAACAGCATAGCTCTAATAGAAGGCTCCTGCAGCACTATATTCATGCAAGGGAGCCATAGGAAAAAAATTTAATTTGAAATCAAGTATTTGCTGCTGGATTTATAGAGCGGTTGCTAGACCAGTTCACCCATATGGAGTTTGTATATTTCCATATTTTCTAATACGTTAACAATGAATGAAAAAGAATGAAGAAAAATAGCAACAAAACAATAGACATTGACATTCCAAACACGCCAAAAATTACCAACAGGACAAAAATCACCATCGTTTACTTACCTGTAGGTAAAACCATACAGCAACAACATAGCGAACGCTAATATCGAGATGGCGGAAGATTAACCCATTACCTTATTTTACAAAAACGCCACCATAGCCAAAAACCTGAACCAGAAAGCACGAAAAATTACACTTAACTTAAATTACACTAAACCAAGACTTGACAAGGGATGACTCAAATTCATTTCAAAATAAATCATTGTGGCACTTATACATTTATTCTTTTTAGGATTTCTATAATTGTTCCTCAGAAAAAATATATATTCGTTTAGTAGTTTAGAAACTAGAAAATGTATTACTTTCTTCTTAGAGTTAACAAATTTTGAAGATTCGCATTGCCATATTCCGACTCAGTGTAAAAAAGTCTACAGGGCAGCATCAATTTAATTCCCAGGCCAATAACCCTCTAGGTAATGCTATCGAACCTCAATTATAGAGTTAATAAAAAAACAGTACTTTTACATTTATAGCTTTTAGAGAGATCTGATAAGATTCTTGGACCGAATTTCGGATGGCCTACTTAAGTAAGGATTGTTGATTGATTTCCACAATTCATTTTCAGATTATACATTTCATCTACACTTAAATGACCAATATTGGTTATTTAAATAGGAGATATGCAACCCTGTGTTTGATTGATTGGTAGGTTGTTTTATCAATTTTGTAAAGGAAAAATCAGCTGTTCTGTGCAAAATGTAAACAAACAAGCAAATGCAATAACAATTTCAAGGAGCTAGCAAAAGTGTTGCCACTTGTTTGGAATATTTAAATAAAGTTGATCTGAAACCAAACGAAAGTTAAATGGCATCGAAACAGCAATCCACAATTAAACATAAGTGCCGTTGAAATATTTATTTGAAATTGGTGAATCTATAATTTACTTCGAAAGCCTAGAACAGCAATAAAATTTTCTTAATTAAGTGGAAATGCATGGAAAGTTTTTAGCCATGGATAGCCTGGTTATAGTTTGACTTATTTAAATCGCAATTGGCCCCTGAACGATGTGGTCGGACTAGATACTCTTGACAGACTCTATATTAGGTTTTTGAATGACCATGTTAATTATTTATTACGGACCATATTCTATGGTCTATCGGACTTAAATTTTTTTTCAACTCTATAGCAATTATAAAGAAGTTGATTTTCGACTGACTTTTGACTAGTTTTTTGTCTTATGATTTGGGAAAGAGTCTCCTTGAAAGTTCGTGGTTTGGTTTACGGAAATGTTCATCGTACCACAGCGCGATGTACATACATATCACAGCGCACGGCAATGTGCGCGAGTGGCGAAAGCATGTGTACATTAGGGTGGTCCAAAAATGCATGCGAAAAAGTAAAGTCCGAATTGTTATGCTCTCACCCCCTATGATGGTTACATACCGCAAAAAGGCCCAAATTTTTTTATTTAGAAAGCAAAAAATATTTAGAGGTCGCTCAAAGCGCTCAAAGTTTTTCATGTATGTTATATAATAAAAAAAATACTTTTCGTAGAAATGGTATATAATTCTTGAAAATCAATATTTTTTGATCGGAAAACTCTGGTTCTCTCCAAGAGGTTCCCAGTAATCATACCTAATTATTTCTTTAATAATTTTTTCATAGTAACTATATTTTATAGGTCCGCCAAATAAAATAAATAAATAATTGGGTATTGCTATTGGAAGTCTCTTGAAGAGAACCAGAGTTTTCCGATCAAAAAATATTGATTTTCGAGAATTCTTTACCGTTTCTACATAAACTTGTTTTCCCCACATAAAATACATACACAACCTCTAAATATTTTTTTGATTTCAAATTAAAAAATGCGGGTATATTTTTTTCGATATGGAACAATCCTAGGTGGTGAGCGCATTGAAATTCCGACTTTACTTCTTTTTGGACCACCCTAATTTACATACATACTCAGCATAGAAGTAACATTGTACTGACATTTCGCATAACTGCTATAGAAATTTATAAAAACAACTAATTTTACCATGAGTTTAACAAATCAGCCTCAAGTACACTCTCCCTCTCAATTACACAATTGGTATTTTGGCTTCTCTCTTAAATTCTATCAACAAAAGCAAAGTGCAAATACTCGTATTTATGTACATATGTAGGTATATAAAAATCAATTTGTTTATAGTTTTTAAGTGCTCTCTTAATCGCTCGCTTTGCTTCGCTAAATAATTCTTCTCTGCTCATTCTCTCACCAATTAACGTAGACACTTTGTTGTGCCAGTGCACACTGATAAGCCTCATAGCGCTATTTGAATGTACCTTGCAAGAAAATTTGGTACCTACATAAATGAATAATGAGATCTAGAACATTTTTGTATGCAATATGTCGCTATGGGAAGGTTTATGTACATAAATACTTATCTTACCTTTTGAGAGCTAAAAACACCTTCGATTCAATACAAAATGAAACAATGCAAAGGTCAAGGTTTGACAGAGTTTCCCTTAATTTTGGTATTTTTTCTCCACGATTCCATTCACTGCATTTAACTGTGTTTTTTATACCTTTCATGAACATGAAATGGTATTACAGTATATTCCGTTTAGCTGCCCATTCGCTTAGGTGCATTTTCCACTTACTTGCACAATTTTGCCAAAATACTGATTCACAAATCATGAAATGGATTTTGGACCAAATTTACACTTTTAGCTGCATTTCTACTTAGCAACACTTTTCCTTTTAACAGCCATGCTTTTGAGTAAGACATCTTCGATTTTTACGAAAAATACTTCGCTTAGCTTCGCAATATATCCCTCTTTTTACGAACCAGTGCGATGTACCCTCATCTGAAATAAGTAGTGGCGATAAAGATCCAGATTTTGCAGTTGCAATCATTTTTACGTAGGTTTTTCCGACAGGGTGCTTCTTAAGTTTTTATTTATGTTTCCAACGTACGTTCTTATATATTTACTTATTACAAGTATTTATGTGTGACTCTGCGTACATTCACAAATAAGCAAAGAAATTGTTGCAAAAAACAAAAAAAAAATAAAATTTATTAGCTTCGCTATCTGTCAATTGCCTCTTTCTGAGTGCTTAAAAAATGAGTAAAACAAAAGTGCAAAACAAGTTTCTCTCTAAATTTAATATAAACAGCTACATATGTAGATCCGCTCGCAATCTTCACACTGAGGTTTCATTTGCGAGAGTCGTGGTCCCGCGTACACAGCTGTCACTGCAAGCAAATAACAGATTGGATGCAATATTTCTTGTGTGCACTCACTCATTCGCGTCGCTGCGCTGTAACTTGGATAAACCGTTAACCGGCTACATTTTTTTAGATTCGCTTAATTATTTTTGCAATTTTATTTAGTGTCAAAAATATATCGACTTTAAGTGCAAACAAGTTTTCTTTCTATAATCGAAAATGATTCACGTATCTCAGGATATTATTGGCAGTACCACTGATCCAATAACAAAAGAGGTGGCTCACATATATCGCTTCACTCTGGTCAATGATCAGACCCAAATGTATGTGCAGGTGAGTATTTAGTGGCTGTTGACGAATTGTTCAAGTGTTTCGCGTCAATTTTGCTATCGTACCACTTGTTGATTCTACAATTTTGCTTGGAAAATTACTTCGTAGATACGATAAGTGCACAAACGGCAGAATGTGGCAGATAGATACCATACTTGATTTGACCTTGACCTTGCCAGCTTTGGTTGACTACACCAAATTGGGATATATGTACATAAGTACACACAGAGAAACTTTTTGTTTCTTAGTTATTTACGCATGGCGATAATTAGCAAATGTGGAAACATAAGCAAAAAAAAACTGTGCGGCTAGTACGAGTAGAGGCCAATAGACTGCACCCGAGCTAGTCCTCAAAGATGATATTGGGCATTAATTAGCCGCAACTTATCGAATAAGTGTAAAATTGGAGCTTATTTAATTCCCATCTCATTGCTTACAGTTTCAGAAATTAAGTCTCATATACTTTCGATATTACCAAGTACAGTTGCCTAGAACCTGACATTCGCAGTTTGCTGGCGGGTCAGCAATATTAGCTTGGAGTCGTGGAAACTTTTTTTTTAGTTTCTCTCCGTGCCCTTATAAGCTTAGAGTAAGGTTTTAGTCACCGTCGAATTTCGAGAACGCATAACATCTCACCCCGCTGATATTTCATGCAGAAGAATCAATCAAAAAATCACTGTAAAGGCTACCTTCGCGTTTAAGGGGTTGCAATTTTTTATCTCCACTGCCCATTTTTTTAAAAAATTACATCAAAATTAGCGTTAGTGACATGCTCTTTTTTAACTAGTTTCTTAGTCCCCCGAATCAGTCGAATTAGATGAATATACGCTGTTGCTGATAATTTTTCCGAAACGATTTTGTTCTACTATTTTAGTTTTTCACTTTGAGTTCAGGATTGTTTTAAAAGGACTTTCAAATTATTCATTTTCTTTATAATTTCACTGCAATGTATTTAAAATGTCCTTTTAAAAGGATGAATTTCGAGGATGTGGTGGTGCGTATATAAGTCCTTTAAATAAAATCATTTTTAAATACATTTAATGATATTCAAGGATAACATTCTAAAAGGACTTTCTCTGTACCTATTCGTCCTTATGCGCCAAAAAATTTTTAAATCTTTAATTCTACACAATTTGCTCTTTTGTATGATACCCATATTGTAATTCTACATTGCACTGAGTTGTTTAACACTCTCAAGGCCACAAGCCTATAGTTGAAAGAACTCATGATGTTTTGAAATGAAAAACGTTATTCATCGCGAGCTAAATACACAAATTTCCCATTAAAAAATATTTTTTTTTTTAACTTACAATAATTTTAGCTAAAAACGATTTTTTTCTAATTTGTAGATAATTTTATAAATTTGTTCTATAAAATAATTTTTTCCAAAACTATTTTATTTTTTTAAGAAAAATTTTTTCTTAAAAAAAATTATTTTTTTCTTGCATAACTTTTGTTATTTTATAATTTTCTTAAATAATAATTTTTTTTAACAAATTTAAAAAAAAAAAAATTAACTCAAAGATCGTTTCCTAAGAAACTACTTATTTCCCTTATATTTAAAAATATACAATAAATATTATATTATTCAATCTTATTAGCAAAACTAATTTTTGCTGATATCAATTTAACGATACAGAGTCGCCAAAACGAATCTGAATGACCTTTCCAATTTTGACAATTTGGTGTTGCTCAACGTAATTTTACAAAGCTTTATTAGTTTCACAGCTTCTTTCGTTTCTTCTCTCGCGAGTATTTTTCAAGATTTGTGGCATTCTTGAATAGCATTTTTGAAAAATAATCCTTTTTATTAAAGTGAGTATTGACGGCCCACGATTGCAATGGTGGGAAAAAAATTTAAATTTTTGCAGTTTAGACTATCCCTACAAAAGAGAAAGGAATACGAATTATACGAAATATGTTAAGGTCTTTTACTATAATAAATTTGATTTCTCGAAAATGAAACGGCACCTACTGTCTGAGACTGCAAAATACACCAATAGCATTTAAACAATCCCACATTTCAATCGCTTTGCAAATCAACAGCTGTTGTACTTTTATCCAACACAACGGTCCAAATCCGAACCCAAGCTGTCAGTCATACTTAGCTTAAAAACCAACCCAAAAAATTGAAAAAATCACAAAATTAGGGTGGTTCTTGAAATATTTGCATCTACATCTTTTTTCTACGTAGTACGTACGAAATAAAGACATTTACGAAAATTTTTAAATTAAAAACACACTTGCGAAAGCGAGAATTTAAGAATTCATGTGATAAAGTTTCAATAGGTATAGCTGGTCCAAGTAACAATTTCGTCGAAACTTTGCGGTTTTAATAAAATTTGAATTTTTCTAAACTCTGGTAATAATATTTTCTTTTCCTTCTAAAATTTGCATGAATGTCTTTGCTGTAAACGTGGAACAAAATAAACGGGTGCCCTATACAAAACTTAAATGTTGATACTTTTAAGGGCCACCCTAATGCACATGCTTATGTATAATGCACTGCATACAAGCACTTATTCCTCGATTGAATAAAAGGAACACGTAAGCAAATGTGGTAGCATCATAAAATTGACGACCGACCGCTTTTAACTGCCTTTTGCCGAAGTAGTTGAAAGAGACATAAACACAGAATGCCATTTCCGCAATACGCATAGGCCATTTTCATGATTCCCATACTAAGGCAACTTTATTATACATAGCTTTCAATGGCTAAACAAGAAACTAAAGAGATGAAGAAGAAGCCATTGAAACCCCTTTCCCAACTCTTGCGCACTCTTCTCCTCTTCAAGGCCACTGCATATGCTGGCCATAAAAATAAAAAGGCCAAGGAAACCATTCTAACCACATGGCCGAGACAATGGCTGCTAGCAACAGCAATACCATTAATGTATCAGGGTTCAATGACCTTTTAATATCATCGCTGACAATTGAGGCGTGTTAAGGGAGATGTAAAAAAAGAGTTTTCCAAGAAGTGACAAAGTTAAATGCGATTGTGAATTGGCTGTTGTTTTGGGTTGCGAATTGTACGCGTGTGTGTGTTTTTTTTTCGGTGTTTATGAGGCGAGATTAGAACCCGAAAATGATATTGACACTATTAGTTAGGTTAATCGAATGAGGCAGTACGCCCGCTTTAACTTTGCGTGACGCGTAGCATTGAAATGAACGAAGGGTAGATAAGATGAGGCCAAAAATAACTGTGAAATCAATATTAAAAAATATATCAACAACAAGGGATTGCACGCTCAATTATCACATCCTGTGTGTAAGCCAAGTTCAGTGGCTGGTGATAATGACTTGCTGGGAAAACATGGTCAAGGAGTTGCAGCCCAAATTAAGTAAAGGAACGAAAAGTATTGGTGGATGATATAGAGTATGGTAGCAGATATTCTGGGTACAATACGTGACACGAAACTTATTTACACAGTCAAAAAATGCTATGCAAAGGGCAAAGGGTGCGGTTGATGAGACTCATAATATTCTGGGCATAAGCCAGTTTGTGATTGTCCGCTGTCATAGAAAATTATACCTGAGCGATTAGTTCCGTAGATCTTATCAACTTCTTATGAAAAAGGTTAAAGAAGAAGCATGATGGGGAGTAACTTTTCCTGAAAACTTGGTATCGAACTGCTCCAGGGCACAAGGAAGTTAGCAAACGCGGCGTATAGGCATCTTTCTTTTGTGCTGTCAAAGGTGACTTTAAAGTCGACAGACAGTTTGTTCAGATTCTACCACACAGCTGCCGGGTTTATTTGTAGCAGCCTCTCGGTTTGACGTTAAAGTAGGTGCCCCGCCCTTAATGGGACTCGGATTTTTCGGGATTTGGTTGCTCTAGACGGAGTCGTCTCCTCAGTTCCAGCCATTAAACGATTTGCGACCGGTCGGCCCAGACCTCCTCTCTCCCACTGCTACCGCAGAACCGCAGGTCGTCCGGTAGCCGGAGCGCTCCGTTCGAGACTGCATGGCCGTCTTACACCTTGTCCAACCCGAAGCTTTTTTTCAAAAGTTTAGTTCCTCCGTTGACTCTTGGTTTTCGAACAGCTATGGTTGGCGATATATATTATGTTTATCTTTATGCCGTACTTAAGACCTCTCACCGCGGCAAGGTGGTCAACCTATATGTATATGCAACTTCTAGGATATGTACAACACTTAAAAAAATTAGAGTTTCAATTAACCGATATCAATTGTTTTTTTTTAATACAAGGAAAGAAATAAATATTGATTCTTACATCCACGGCAGTCGAAGGATGAATTAGGTTCTTTTTTTTGGTCTCGAAATGTTTCTGTGTATATTCAGTAGATTAAATCTGAATTTCAGATTGAATGTTCTAACTTACCACTCACTTCGCACTGTGTAAATAACAAAGCATGTACATACATACATACGCCACAATTAAATTGTCCCAAGGGAACCGCTGAAAATGCAAACATTATCCTTGGATGTATGTATGCATGCACTATATGTATACATATGTACGTATTTTTTTTTCATTCCCAATATTATTTATGCACAGCAGTTTCAGGCTTCACGTTGGAAAACGAATACTTCGGAAAAATACAACATACCAATGCAGTGCGTGCGCAATAAGGTGGGCCGAAAATGCACGTGAAAAAGTAAATTCGAAATTTTTACGCTCTCACCCTCTAGGAGCATTATATACCGAAAGAAATATACCCCGTTTTTTTTATAAAAAAGTATTCAGATTTCGCACAAAGCGCTCAAAGTTTTTCATGCATTTTATATGGGGGAAAAACAACTTTTCGTGGAAATGTTATAGAATTCATAAAAATCAATATTTTTCGATCGGAAGACTCTGCTTCTCTTAAGGAGACTCCCAGTAATAATACTCGATTATTTATTCAACAATTTTTTCATAGTAACTATATTTATAGGTCTGCCAAATCCCCAAGAAAATGCCTGAAAATGTAATGGGGGGAAAAATAAAACATCTTTAGTATTAAAAAATGGTTAAATAAATAATTAAGTATTGTTGCTCGAAGTCTCCTGAAGAGAACCAGAGTTTTCCGATTGAAAAGCATTGATTTTTAAGAATTCTATACCAAATATTTTTTAATTTAAAAATAGAAAATAGGAGTTTGTTTTTTCGACATAGAGCAATCCTAGGTGGTGAGAGCATTAAAATTCCGGCCCTACTTATTTTGGACCACCCTAATGCGCAATGAAAAAAAGCAATCCAAAACGGGCCACGGGTGCCAAAACAAGGCCAAAACGGGGTTGGTGAGCACTTGAGATGGTCAGCTTCCGTTGAAAAGCCTCGACCAAAAATTCTCAACATTTATCTGCAATGTATGCGCAGATTGCGTGTGTTAAGGCATCCGTGTAGCAAATGAAGAGGGCAGCAGAGAATGAGGAGACGTAGAAAATCTGAAAAATAAGAGGTTTTCTGTGAAAAGTTTGAGTGATGTTCATTTTGCTAAAAATTCATACAATCATATATGTATATATCATATATACCTTAAAAGTACTTCAAAAGTGCACTTCGCGAGCCAGTCTGAAGCTCTTCAAGAGCATCCGAATGATTTTATTCTTAAAAATATGCATTGACACTATTATTATATTTTTTTTTGCGCAATTTACATTTTTCCCCATAATAACAAACAGTTAATAATATTTGCTTCTTCTACTGATTTTATTGCTCTTTATCTCTATTTTCATATCGTCATCCTGGAAATCGCACTCGGCCTTGCAACATTTCTGTTATGCCAACTGCTGTACCTACTTGCCTTCTGTGGGTTACATACTTATTATGACACTCTCTCACGGAATCAATCTTTTTCTTAACTGACCCCCAACGTTGATTGCGGTGACACCGGTTGCAACTAAATGGATAATACAAAAAAAAAATAAAAAACATGTCTTGAATTTATAAATAATAAAGATCCTATCTTATGGTGCAACTATCTACTCGCTCAGAGTCGCTGATGCCAGTGGCAAATTGGATGACGTTGTTCTTGGTTTCGACTTGTTAGAAGGTATGTAAGTGCGTGAACGTAAATACTTATGCGGACATGTATGTATTTTGAATGGAGCACTCCTTCATTTGGTTCTTCGTACAAAATAAAGACATCCCTAAAAATTTCAAAATTTATATATTATATTTTCTTGGTAGCAAAAATTCTACAAAATTTTGACTTGAAATCTTAAAACTTTGACGTTACTGAAACTCATTCGTATAAATTCATACATCGCTGTTCTGGTTAATGTCAATATATTGTCGAATTTTTGAGATAAAAAAAATTTTCAAATACATAATTTTTTTTTTTAATTTTGAAAATTTCGTTGATGCTTTTGTTTTGTAAAGACCAAGCTAATGTATATATTTTTATAAGTATGCAAGTGTCTATCCAAAGACTGATTGGATTTTATAAAATTTAACGTTAAGCCGAAAACAAAAGTAGAAATCGCCTTCCAGGGGAAACACTTCTTTACCAAAAGTTTACTAATTTTTTGCGAGCTTTAATAGACTAAGATCTAGTGGGTTACCTGTACCTGGGACCTGTGATCAATTTTATGTATTTATTTATCAAGCACACAACTAAACGAACTTTAGAACAAATAAAATTTCTTCTCGACCCATGAACCTTCATTATACTCTAAGATGCAACTGTAAATTCCGATGATATGATGACAAATGTAATATAAAAAGGCGACTTCAAATACAATATTTTGCCAAAACAAATGTTTTCTTCGAAATTGACTTGCAAATAAATATCTGGGCTGTAAAGCGAACTTTATTTTCTGGTATGGTCTAATGTAGATACATATATACGCATGTGAAAGTATTCTAAAAAGTGTCTTTGCGAAAAAAAAGTGGTTCCTCTCAACTCTGAATAGCCCTTTTTCAAAATTTTCTTGGGCAGTTATTATCAACAAACTACCCACGGCTTGGGAACTTTAAGAAACAGGACTAGCAGTTTACATATTAAAGCGAAACAAGGCAGGCTAAAGCATTCCTGGTGAGCATTCTGCGAAGGCGTAGTAACCTGTCATGAATCTTCCGGATTCAGGCTCGTATTTACAAAAGGCTCTGCACTCTTGGAATACTCGTTAGTAGCGAGGAGTTGCTTTAACTTCTCCTCGATGCATACATATCTCCCATGAAACTTAGCCTCAGGAAAAACATCCGTTTTCTAATAGCTTCTTAGTTATATAGACTCGGGAGGTATTTTTTCGCTGATTGGCTGCCATCTGCGCTAGTAACATTGTGCGAAGGTACATCCCCAACCCGTGGAGAGTCAGAAAGACGCTTTTACCGAAGGCCGGAAAGTATTACATCTCCTCCTTAGAATTCAGAGCAATCAGTCTCGCTTGGTTTTTTCTTAAAATCCTGTAGAGACTGATCGATAAGTCCGTCTTTGGACTGTAGCCACCGGAGGATCTGGAGAGGAGAGGATGTCTAATGATTTTCCATGTAAATTTGTGAATAGCCTTTGTGATCTGATCCAGGAGAACCTTTTGACTTAGCGATCAGAATCCAGACGAACTCGCTTATAATTAGATGACCACCTTAGAATCGGTATGATGCTAAGGACCACTTCCACTATCAACCACACAAATTACTGCGTATCTTTGCTGGTACCAACTGGCTTTTTCTCTAGTTACGTGCGCTGAAAACCAGATTTTTAATGCATCACTCCTCTTTCGGTCTCGTCTGAGTATTTCCTAGTCATACTTCTATGGGTTCCAGGCCACAGTGCTATTGGAGGTAATTTCTCACTGAGAAAATCGAGTGCTGGAGTACCTTTGATTACATGTAGACTACTCTTGGACAGAGGGACCTCGTGTCAGCTCAGAGTATACAGGTTGAAAATAAGGGGTGTGTGTTACTGTAAGATATTTCTGACCGAGGCTTACAGTGCCGGCGGGCAGACAGGTGCCCACCACCGTTCTTAACTATCTATGTATATAGATATAAAACTCTGAGTGGGAAATGAAACTCAAATGTTGTCTTAAGCAGCTTGAGCATAATTGGGTGATAACTAAAATCATTGTGGTTAGCACTTAAACTACATATTTATCTTTATCTGAATTCCATTTTCCTTAACGGATAGAAAAATCAACACTCAATTATATATTTTCTCCTCTTTTTTGGTTATCCCCATTTTTGACAGACCATTAAAAAACGTTTTAGAATATTCTTGAAACCTATGTCAGCTTGCAAAATCTAAAAACCAAAGCGAATAAAAAAATAGATGGCAGTATTAGTAAGTGTACATGCATATGTGCACATAACTGTCACAAACATACTTTATACCGCACCACGTACATACGTGAACCCATTTCCCTTTAACAACGTCGCAAATATTTTACTGACACTGCTAAGACAAGCGAAGAGCGACACAAACAACTTAAACAGTGACAGCGCTAAGCCAACCAGCGGCAAGTGAGGCGTCGGATGCAAAACGTATAGCCGGAAAAAATAGAAAGAAGAGTAGAGCAGGCGGAAATGCCGGATACACACGAGCACCCGGCCAGCTGGATTGGTGGTCAGCTAGAGACAACACTTCGTGCTTACCACTACCACGTGTGTGTAAGTATGTGTCCGTAACTGTGTGTGTGCAGCTGTTTGTCCATCCAGTCTTTCGGAGTATTTTTTCACACATTTTTCCCATATGTGCTACGCTAGTTTTTGCTTGCTGCCGCTGCCCACTTGCTTACGTACATACTTACTTGCTGCTGAGGGCCAATTTGGTGTTACCACTTGTAACACTTCGAGGGTAACAAATTTCCCACTTAAGCGGAACTGACGCGTTGCGGCAGCGAAGCGGAAGACAAAAGCAAAAATTGCAATTCATGCCCGGAAAAAAACCATTGAGCAAACAACAATGACAACAGTGGCTATAAAACATACTAACGCAGGCTCTAAAACAAAAGCAAAACGCACCAACAACGATGCACCCCGACTGACCTCAACAAAAATGCGACTTGTCTGCGGCTGGTGGCTGAGTGCAGAGAGTTGAGAGGTCATGCACCGGATATGGCGCAGTCTACATAGGACTGGTTCCAGCCATAAGCCAGCGAATACTGCATTTTCGGTTACTTCATAAGCTCGTATGCCGCTGACGACAACAAATACTAATACATATGTATGTATGCATGCATATGTGCTTAGTTGTTATCTGCTCAAACCGGCAACTAGCAAGCTAGGAACAAGTGGCTGTTTCAACTGCCACTAACGCTGACATCAAGTGGCGCGTCGCGGCGCATGGCGTTGACAGTAGCGTCCGAGGTGACAGCGGATGTCGGATGGCGGATGATAATAGTGGCACTTGGTATGCAATGACCACTTCCGGTTGGTATGTTGCATGTCACAGCAACAGCAGACATGTGTGCGCGCTCTCGCAGACGCACACACTTCAGCAGTAAAAACTGCAGTAAATCCGTGCTGAGCACGCGCTTAGGAGACACGAGCATTTACCCTAAAAAATAAAGAAAAACTACATATTTTTATAAACCTCTACCGCTTTTACAGTTTCTTTTGCTTTTGGCATATTTTTATGTCAAACGATTTCTCATGCACATCCTGCGCTGAGTTTTGCTCCTGGTGAGAATTTTACGTGGTTTCAATCTACACAGTTTGCTTTTTTATTTTGTTATTTTTTTTAATAACTTTACCTTGATTTATCACCTTTACTTATGTATCTGGGGCGTTCCATACCAAAATGAGCGGGGTTCACACTTCATGTGTTTGATTTGTTTCAAATTTATAGGGTTTATGGATAAACAAAATATTTGTAGTTTTCCAAATATCTCGAATACCGGGTGAGGAAAAAATTTGAAAAAAATCACACATACACACATTAAAATTCTCTATAAAAAGAAATATCTAAAAAAAAAATTCTTTAAAGATTTTTCACATACAAATTTTTTCATAAAAAAAATTAGTTTTTGAAAATATGCCATCTCAAAAATATTAAAAAAATCACAGTGGTAGATCTGAGTATTGCGCAATATTTAAGTATAGTATTATGGGGTGCACTCTACAATATTTTGAGTTATGAATTTTTTTTTTACACCGAATTTGAGTAAAAAGAGTACATTAAGAATTTACAAATTTTTAGAACTTTTTTTAGATATTTTTTGGGTATGCATTTTTGTAGCACATTAAATTAAATTTAGTATAATAAAGCGTAAGTTTTAAGCGATTGCTGAACGGGCGTTAATTTTTTTTTTTAATTTCTTTGAAAACGGTTTTACGCATTTTCTTCCATAAGAAAAAAGTGCAAAAAGTCGTCAGCATAAAAAATATTAAAAGGCTACGCAATTTTCCAGTAGCTTAAAACTTGCACTTTAATGTACTAGAATTTAATGGGCTACAAAACTGCATACCCAAAAAATTCTAAAGAAATATGTAAAAAATTTGTATATATGTAATGTACTTATTTTACTCAACTCCAGTGTAAAAAAAAATTCATAACTCAAATTATTGTAGAGTGCCCCCCATAAAACTATACTTAAATATTGCGTAATACCCATTATGATTTTTTTTCATTTTTTTTTTTGAGATGGCATATTTTCAAAAACTATTTTTTTATGAAAAAATTTTAAAGTTTCTAAAAGTGTATTAATCAAGCTTAAATTTCATATTTATTTATTATTCATGTTTATCCATCAACCCTAAAAAAGAAACATATGAAATGTGAGCCCCGTCCATTTTGGTATGGAACGCACCATATGTGGTATAGTTTAAGATTTATTTTAGTTTTTTTAATTTCTCGATTCTGTCATATATTGTTGTTTTTTTGTTTTTAATTTTTTATGTACACATACATATTTTTGTTTATTTTCTTCCTTTTCATTTGCTTAGAATATGAACAACCGCAAAATCCTTACTTTGGCGCCACTATTGGACGTGTTTGCAATCGTATTGCCAACGGCAGTTTCTTTATTTATGATAAGCCAGTTCAAGTTACGAAAAATCGTGGCAACAATCATTTGCATGGTGGTAAAATCGGTTTCGATAAGGTACCCTGGGATCTGAAAGAAATTCATGTGGATGGTGTTACTTTCGCTCATCGTTCACTTGACGGTCACGAGGGCTATCCAGGTGAAGTATACGCCACCGTGCGTTACACACTCACCGAAGACAATGCGCTGCGCATCCATATGACTGCAAAAACAACAATGACAACTGTGGTCAATATGACAAATCATTCGTATTTTAATTTGGCCGGACATGTGAGTATACCATAATGGAATGTGGTTGCATAGCAATGCGGGGGAAAGTGGGGAAAACACAAATTTTTCTTATATGCAGAGGTGTTTGTGTGAAGCTTTGTTCAAAGAGTAAAAGATTGAAAGTTGATACAGTGGCCGAGTACCTCTAGCATAAAGGTGTCAACAATAATTTAAATGACTAGTGGCATGAGTCGCGAATTTCTTTGTTGAGCGTATGTATGTATTTAATGCATTTTAGTGTGGCGTCGAAAGATATTGGGCCATATTTTTGTTGGTCTCAATGTATGTCTGTATTTACACCATTGATAGAAAATGTCATCGCTATTGTAGAAAAGCCACACATTTCAAACGAGGTCGTGAAAGCAAATTTTATTGTTTGGAAAATCGATCTATCCCGACAGCCAGTTCGAAAACGCCCTATCTCAGAAAACCTTTCAAGAACGCCTCCTTTCAATATGAATTCAAAGTCGCTTTGGTTGGAATTCACTCGGAAGTGAATTACAGAACCTACCTAATTTGTGTTTGTTTAATTCGACATCGCTTTCAACAAAATCGTCTATGTAAATTGTGTTTACATTTTCTAAAAAGCGGTAAAATTGCCTCTTGTAAAAGCTGCTTAAGATGTACCAAAAATTTATTTTTACTCTATAAAAATTAAAATTAAAATAAGTTTACAATGTCCATATATAATTCCCTCTCTTTTGTTTTCATTCTTTATCTCATTTCAATACTATGCATCATGTCAAAAACACACACAGAACTCTGGCAGGAAGGGTCTATATGAGCACAATGTCGCAATTTTCGCAGAAGACATAACCGAAACGGATGAGGAGTCAATACCAACAGGCATTTTTAAGCCCGTAGTTTTTACACCTTATGATTTTCGCACTATGGAAAACCTAGGCAAACGTATACAAGCACTACAGCCAGACAAGTTGGGTTTCGATGATAACTTTTGTGTGCCACGAATAGATTTGGATGCAAATGGTGTAACGCCAGTAGCTAGGTAAGTAAGTGAAGACGTTTCTAAATTTCTGTATAACATACCTCTCAAAAGTGTTCAGTCATCTAAGTTAACATTAAGACAGTTTAAAAATTTTGTTGTAATATAGAAACGGTTATTTTTTTTGGTGTACAACGGGGAATAAGAATTGAAAATTTCCTTTTAAAACTTGATTTTTAAATATCCTTGAAAACTTCCAATATATGTATATTTTGCAAAAAAAATATGTTAAGGAATAATATATTCACGAACACCTTCTCGAATTTCGTCCTCCTAAGTTTGTTAGTCTAGGATAAATAAATTTGTTAGAAGGGAATTTTCAATACCTATTCATCCTTCTTCTTTTAATCTACAGAATTTTCCCTTCCGTTTGTTTGCAATAATATTTTGAAATAGTCATATCCTTGAAATTTCAAAGTTCTTAAAAAAAAATCGGGCATCAGAGAGCAAAAGTAAACTTAAAGCTTTACAAAATTTCGATAGAAATGGTTTGTTTGTGTCATAAGGTGCTTCACATTTACGAAACGATGGCTGAGTGAAAGATCGACCTATCTCGGCAGCCAGTTCAAAAATACCCTGTTTCAGAATTCGGTCCAAAAACGCCTTACCTCAGCTTTCGATTCAAAAACGTGCTATCTAAGCACATTTTCATAAAATTTTAATTTGAAATAGGGCGATTTTCAATAAAATTCTGAAGTAGGGCATTTTTGAAAAGTTTTCTGAGATAGGGCGTCTTCGAACTGGTTGCCGAGATAATAGGATTATTGCTACAGGCACTATATGTTACTATTTATTAATTAACCATTTGTTGCGATAAAATTCTAATTTTTCAATAAACTACATACAACTATATTTTGTATATTATTGTTATAATTGCCTTTCAGAGTCATTCACCCGCCGACTGGTCGTTGGATGGAAGTATCCAGCAATCAACCAGGCGTACAATTCTACACCTCCAACTATTTGCCGGATGAAGAAAAAGGCGAGGTAAGTGAACAAAGATTACACTGTTCTGCAAAACAAAAACGCAATATTTACGACAAAAGACATACATATATATTACACACGTACATCAAATCCAGCAGCAAAACATTTGTCTTAAATTTTTTGGACACTTCAAATGGCTATGTAAATATTAAAAACCCCTTTCGCTCTTAGATACTTGAAGCGAGAGCCTGAGGGAAAATATTTCATATCGGAAATAGTTGAAAACAACCAATTCGCATTTCAAGTCGGAAAGAACAATTTTTTTTATAAAAATTTGAAGCATTCAAACTATTAAAAAAAGGAACAGTCCAGCGCCTTCGTCTTGGTCTGCAGGCTGTATAGGAGATACAGCCGCTATATTTAAACATAGAATACGTGGTATGGTTAAGAGCATATCCAAGTCAAAAACGAAATCACACACTAAGAAAAAAAGGGTTTTTCCAAAATTTTACAAATTTACATACTTCTAAGTGAAAAGAACTCAATGAGAATATAAGCGAAAGCCCTATTTTTATTTTTATTTTATACCATTGTTTTTTTCTACAGCTTACTGAGATTTAAAGATTTGAAATTTTGAACAGAAAAGATATTTATTGAAAAAAATA